>NW_024081263.1:818091-896068 GCF_003009895.1 Hyaena hyaena
CAAAAATTTTTATTAAAAATGAGACGGTCTTAACAAAATAAAACATGATTTTGACTATATTAAAAATGACAACATTTTTAACAAAAATTATCAGAAGACAATAACTAACCAGGTTAAATCCCTTCACAGGCAAAAAGGGATTTAATTTCTAATATTAAACCTTTTTTAAATCCACTTTTTAAAGCAGCAAAGCACATGTTTGAATGATTAAAGAAATAATAAATCACATCTAATATTAATATAACACATAAAAACAACATTATATTAGGATAAATATATTTAATGATGCTAATCTTTTTAAATTTGTAGACTTGCAGTAAGGCCCAGTATGTTATTCACTTCCATTAACACTCCATGTGTGTTTGAAAAGCTTTTGTACTGTGAAATTATTGGGTGAATTAGATCAAACATGTTCATTGTATATCTCAAATTTTATATATTGTACTGATTTTTCTTTTTTTGTTTTGTTTTGTTCTTTTGGCCTGCTTTATCTATTAGCTGATAGGAGGAATTTTTTTTTAATGTTTTATTTATTTTAGAAGAGAGAGAGAGAGAGAGACAGCGTGAACAGGGGAGGGTCAGAGAGAGAGGGAGTCACAGACTGAAACAGGCTCCAGGCTCGGAGCTGGCAGTCAGCACAGAGCCCGACGCGGGGCTCAAACCCACGAACCGCGAGATCATGACCTAAGCGAAAGTCGGACGCTTAACCGACTAAGCCACCTAGGCGCCCCGAAAAAAAAGTTTTAAAAACTACAGCTGGCCATCAGGAAGCCTAGGGCTACAGGAGACGGAGGAACCAGTGATATAAAGAGACAAAGGGCACACCCTCTCCACCCTCTGAATGGAAAGACAGAAAACAGTTTGAGGGAGCAGGAGGCCTCAGCCCAGCTGCTCCTGCGAGGTCCTGCTCATGGTCTTCAACAACCTCCTGCAGCAGGTGGGGGGTGTCAGGCGCTTCCAGCATATCAAGGTCACTCTGGTGGTCCTCTCCATGCTCTTGATGGCCTCCCACAACACCCTGCCTCCCCTTCATTGTCCCCCAACAGGGACTACCCTTTCCCAATGGCACAGAAGCCACAATGGCACAAGGGCCACAGAACCCTGCATCAGTGGCTACATCTATGACAATAGCATCTTCCCTCCCACCATCATGACTGTGATGAGGAGACCTGGGCTCCCTACCTCCCTTCCAACCCCTATGTTTCCATTTTAGCATCCCCCCACACAGACACAGACTATGTGACCCTAAGCTAAGTTTGCCTAAATGCGGGAGAACACTGGAGCTATGAAGACCTTTGCCCAAAATATGCGTAAGAGAACAGTGGTTGGAGTTGCAAACTTTCTGGTAGAGGAGATTATGGAAGTCCTCACAGAAAACTGCTCATTACGCCCTCTCCCCTCACCAGAGAGAGACACTGCTCTGCAAGCTTGATTGTCTGCTTTGGTTTCCCTGGGGTGTTGGAAAATTCTGCAAGGTAGGGAGGCAGGGAAGTGATACAGAGGAAGAGAGAAAGGAGGTATGTGGGTGGTAGAGGGCAAAGGTAGTATATCTGAGCAGAGAATTTGGGGGTCAGAGTTCTAGAGACAAAAACAGTTTACTGACTTCATCTAGAAATAACTCTCAGCAGCTGAAGCCAGGAAATGGAGAGCAGCCAAGGAACTAAGTTGGGAAAGAGAATAGAGTTATGAGGGGTTCTTTCATCTCTACTTATTTAATGCCCCTCAAACACACACACACACACACACACACACACACACACACACACAACCGTAGAGTCACGCTGGCCTGCTAAGTGGTTCATCCAGCTGAATTCTGCACTTTGTAGCTACCACGTTGATTATGCTCTTAACATCTGTTCTAGTCAATGGTCTTTTGGTTGCAAGGAAGAGTTCTCTCGAATCAGCTCATGGAGAAAAAGGGGTATTACTGTAAGGATACAGAGATTTTAGGGAATTCAGGGACAAGAAACAAAGTGTGTCTGGGCCTCACGGAAACTGGAACCAGGAATTGCAGCACCAGAAGCATCTCTATACACTTACTCCATTACTCTTTCCTTCTCAACACATTTCGTCTGCATGTTCATATTGCAAGATGACCACCAAGCCCAGATCTACTCCATTATCTCTCAGATTTAGGGCCCACTACCAACCAGGATGCTTCTGTGCATCTTAATTCAAATTCTTAGAAAAGGCTCTGACTGGGGCGCCTGGGTGGCTCAGTCGGTTAAGCGTCCGACTTTCGCTTAGGTCATGATCTCGCGGTTCGTGGGTTCGAGCCCCGCGTTGGGCTCTATGCTGACTGCCAGCTCAGAGCCTGGAGCCTGTTTCAGAGTCTGACTCCCTCTCTCTCTGACTTTCCCCTGCTCACACTGTCTCTCTCTCTCCTAGAAATAAATAAATAAATAAATAACATTTAAAAATTAAGAAAGAAAGAAANTCTCTCTCTGACTTTCCCCTGCTCACACTGTCTCTCTCTCTCCTAGAAATAAATAAATAAATAAATAACATTTAAAAATTAAGAAAGAAAGAAAGAAAGAAAGAAAGAAAGAAAGAAAGAAAGAAAGAAAGAAAAAGAAAGAAAGAAAGAAAGAAAGAAAGAAAGAAAGAAAGAAAGAAAGAAAGAAAGAAAGAAAGAAAGAAAGAAAAGGCTCTGACTGGCTCAGTCCAATACACTAGTGAACCTCCTCTTGCTCCACAACTGGCTCAGGTATCCACCCTTCATCTAATCATCATGCCAAGGGGCAATATAGTGTAATTACATAGCCCACTGTTTATTATTCAGGGCTGTGCAGAGAAGATGCCCTAAGAAGGGGCTATGGTAAGGCAGAATCCCCAAACTTACCTAATGCAGCATCTGCCTGAACTGATCAAAGTTAAGCCATGTTTCCATCAGGCAGACCCAAGACACGGAAGCAGAAGGTGACCAAGCATGGCTAGTCCTCCTCTCTCTGAGGCATGCAGGGACCATGTGCCACCTCCCCATGCAGAGTGAGAGGGCTTTTCTCCATTATTTGCCAGCCTCAACCCAAGCTCTAAGACGTCCATGTCCATCCGTCTTAATTTGTATGTTATCAATCCTTCCAATTCTGCTTCCCCATTTCCCTTCTTAAAACTCCACATTCCACTTCCCAAAGCTGACAGTACTCCAAGATCTATCAACCTACCTCTTGCTCTCTTCTGTTCAAAATAGAAGGCAGTTTGATCCAAAGCTCATGTTTCTTGCCATGCAAGACAAAGACTCTGGGTAAGTGAGCACCTTGGATTTCCTTCAAAATAAAGACTTGGTAGTAATCTCTTCATCATTTTTTGGTTTCATTGACTGACAAAGTCAGATTCACATAGTTCTCTCATTCCCAAAGACGTATGCAGATTGCAAGGATAATACAATCTTCTTCCAATAGGCACTGAGGATGGGACCATCATCCACCACCACACATCAGCATGGGGTACTAAAAGTCCCATTTCATAAGCACGGCCAGGATACTTCTTCTTTGAGTCAATAATGTCAAAGCCTGTGACTGCAGAAGAGAACACTTCATTAGGATAATAGGCAGCTTATAGTGTGAAGCTGGACCTTCTAAGTTGTGAAGCAAATGAAATGGCTCACAAGTTAATAGGGATTGCTTAATCAAGCAGCCTAATTGCAGTGAAGACACTCCACCCAGGCCACATAGCTGTATCTGGTAGGCACAATAGCACACGTCACCTGAGAGAAACAAGTCCCAGCTTGTCCCCTGGAATGACCTGATAACCCAAGGGGAAGCTTCAGCACTCTGAAAGCAAAGCAAAAGATAAATAAATATAATAAGAAAAATATGCTGGGTATAGGTTATAATAAAATCCTGCCTGAGCTCTTCTCCTTATTTTCTTCTGAATTAAAATGTCCTGAGCAATAACCAGCAGCTTCCATCTGAACTATATTAGTCAGAACCCTTGTTTGCAAGTGGCTGTAGTTTAACTCAAGCTCATTTGAGCATTAAAAGAGTATATAAAGTCTCCCATAACCAAAGGTAGGCAGAGGTGAAGCTGGCACTAGGGACAATGGAAACTGAGGTCATAGAAGTCATCAGGACCCTTGCTGGCTCTAGTCTGTGCTTCTCTTTGTATTCTGGGCATGTCCACTGTGCACAAGACCCTTTACAAGGCGGCCACAGACCATTTTGGGCTCATTCCTAAGTCAGCTTCCTCACAAGCTGACTTTCTCTGCTCCAACTTTTTTTAAAGTTTATTTATTTATTTTGAGAGAGACTGCAACAGGGTGAGTGGTGTAGGGGCAGAGAGAGAGAGAGAGAGAGAGAGAGAGAGAATCCCACACAGGCTCCACGCTGCCAGCCCAGAGCCTGCCACGGGGCTCAAACTCACAAGACCATGAGATCATGACCTGAGCCAAAACCAAGAGTCGGACACAACAGACTAAGCCATCCAGGTGCCCTCTCTCAGCTCCAACTTTAAAATTTTTCTTAAAAAATTTTTTTTGTAGAAAAGACTTATTGGCTGGCTTGAGTCACATGCCTCCCCTTCAATCCAATGACTGTAGGGCAAGGAGGGCATGACTTATTATGAATGACCCAACTTGACTCTCCTTGTTCATTCCTGTTCTGCAGATGTGAACAGCCACCGTTTTACCTTTCTACATCCTGATCCCACTGCCATTTGTTTTCTCTTTTTCCCCTTTTCTCTCCCCTGAGGCCAGTATCATAGCATCTGTCATTTATCACAGCCTTTATCAAGTTAGCAGAGCCATCCTCAGTAGCATTTTTCTTAGTCTTTCTCAAATCCAAAATGTTTGTTCCAAGACATTGTTTCCTGTTAGTGGTAAAGTATACATGAAGCCTGGGAGACACAGCAATATTTGATATCTGGGTTTCAGGTACATGCAAAGAGAACACACAGGGTAAAAGCCAACACTAACCCTCAGGTGGTATAATCACCATGCAGCTGGTGTTTTTGCAGATAACAAGCACCTTAGAGCAGACCAGAGGCAGAGAGATTGTTTCTGTATTCATGGATCAGTTTCTAAGCTGGACTACTTATAGATTTCATCACTAAACTCCATACAGATTCTTGTTCTCTTTGCCCTCCTCTGACCTCTGTCCTCTCCTATATCACCTTGCTTCTTATCCTTCCAATCCTTGGCTCTTGTCTATAACATTTTTGACCCACACACCACAGTATGTCCTACTTGCATCTCCACAGTCATACTCCATTCAGGTATTTCCATTAAAGTATTGGAGTTTGGGAAGGGTTTTTGAATTTTATTTTAGGAGGGAGGAGGGGCATAGAGAGGGGGGCGGAGAGAGCCAGAGAATCCCAAGCAGGCTCTGCACTCTCAGCACAGAGCCCAAAACAGGGCTTGATCCCACAACCCCAGGGTCACGACCTGAGCCAAAATCAAGAGTCAGATACCCAACTGACTGACCCACCCAGGTGCCCCAAAGTATTGTTAAAAATTAATTCCTAGCCTGACGCAACCCCATCATCTTTTTCAAATAAAAGCTATATCAGACAACACATGGAAGTATAGAATAGCAGTTATATGAACAAAACAGCAACAAAGTCCATTGCTGTTTGGAGAAAGTATTCAAATGCTGACATCTCAAATTTTACAACATATGAGTACGTGCATCTATGGTAAAAGTAACAGTTATATTCACAAATAGGGACTTGTCTCCAACCAAATCAAAATTATCAAGTAAGTACACAAAGAAGAATTCATTTGTATGTATATTAACACATCTTAGGGGGCATTCCCTAATTATCCTGGTCATTCCAGCCCCTTTTCCTTTTTTCTGTTAACAAAAGAAATGACCGTTTTAGGGGCGCCTGGGTGGCTTAGTCGGTTAAGCGTCCGACTTTCGCTTAGGTCATGATCTCGCGGTTCGTGGGTTCGAGCCCCGCGTCGGGCTCTGTGCTGACTGCCAGCTCAGAGCCTGGAGCCTGCTTCGGATTCTGTGTCTCCCTCTCTCTCTGACCCTCCCCTGCTCACGCTGTCTCTCTCTCTCCTAAAAATAAATAAAACATTAAAAAAAAAATTAAAAAAAAAAAAAAAGAAATGACCGTTTTAAAATCCACTCAAAAGTGTATAAAAATTAGCTCTTAACTATAAAGGAAATGTCACATATATTTATTATTCTTACTTAATTTTAATGGCACACCTGTCAGCAGTATGATTTTTTTGCAGGCTATTTCACTCCCCCTAGAACAGAAGTACTTTCAATATGACAACTTTTTCTTATATTCATTAAAAAGAGCAATAAAATTTAAACTATCATTTACAGTATCCAATTGCTGTTTATTTCAGGGTTGCTAATAACCACGGCTCTCTCAATTTTATTTATGGAAAGGTAATGGAAGGATGCAAAAGTATTTCACAGAACCCAAGGTCAAGAACTTCACCCCAACCTTGTGAGTGACTGGGATGAGGTAACTGAAGGGAACTCTCCATCTCTACTTCTCTGGCACTGAATGAGCTCTCCCTCTGACTTCTCTTTAACTAGAATTTCCCCCTCTACCCTCTCCCTTCTCCCCTCTCCCTCCCCATCTCCCTCTCTCTCATATTTCAACTCCACTTCTATATTGTGCCAAATTTGACCCTCCCACTCTATTTTAGTTATCCTTACAAATCTTGCTTCTCTGACTCACATTTCCAAATGTGTAGTAAAAATATTTTGATTAGCTCAGTCCAGCTCCTGGGTCAGGTTTCTTCAACTGTGCCCAGAGAGGGACAGTCTCAGGAGCTCCTGAGGGTGAAGGGTTAGTGCTCGACGAAGGGGTAGTAGTCTAAGCTGGCACCTCAAAAGGCATCTTTTATATATTTTGAAATAACTCAAATCAATCTCCCCAGGAATATGTACTGAGAAACATTGTGTGCCAGGGGAATGGAAGTGATCTTTATGGGCTAGTCGCAATTCAAGATCCTCAGCCCCATAGGAGGTGGTAGTGGGGATTCCCTGGGGCCAGTCCAGGTCTCCTTGACCCAGCTCTTCTTTCCTCACAGTGAGACCTCCGGTGCACACACAAGACCTTGCGCCACCAGAGCCAATCCATTTTCATGGCAGGAATACTGGTTGCAAGCTTGATGTTTGGGACATCACCAGACAGGTCAGTGGTGGATAACGCTGGATCAGGAGCAAAGAACTCTCTAGGCTGGACATGGAGGTATCTCTGAGGATCCAGGGAAGGACACACGACTGATCCACGCAAGCCTGACCATGTCTGGAAAGTCCATAGGAATCACACAACAGTCCTTTCCATGCCTCACTTCATTTCAATTACTCCTCACAATACCCTTGTGAAGCCAACACAAGTAGTACTACTATCTGCATTTAACAATGAGAAAATTGAAGTTTTAACAATGAGGATGTTAAATAACATGTCCAAACTGTTTAGAAGGAACCCAAGACAGCTGTCAGTTAATGATTCTGAAGAGTGGAGTTGGAAAGAAGAGAAGTTTTTGCTTTTAATTACTATATTTTTAACAAAATACCATATATTTTGAACTTACTATTATTTTTATGATTGTAACAAGGAAATAATTAATGCTTACTTTTTTAAAAGAAAAAAGTACAGGGGCGCCTAGGTGGCTTAGTTGGTTAAGCGTCCGACTTTCGCTTAGGTCATGATCTCGCGGTTCGTGGGTTCGAGCCCAGAATCGGGCTCTGTGCTGACTGCCAGCTCAGAGCCTGGAGCCTATTTCGGAGTCTGTGTCTCCCTCTCTCTCTGACCCTCCCCTGCTCACGCTGTCTCTCTCTCTCTCTCTCTCCTAGAAATAAATTTTTTTTAAAAATATTAAAAAAAAAAGAAAAAGAAAAAAGTACAGTCATATAGCTAGCAAGTAGAAAAAGAAGGACAGAATCTAGGTTTCCTGACACCCTGAAGAAGTCACTTGTCACTATTTCTGCCTTGTATGTGTCACAGAAATAAAAACAAACCTAAGGATCAGTAAGAACTAGGAACAAGTGTCAGATCTACAACTTACTGTGAGTTCTTGGGAAAGTTACACAACCTCTCTAAGACTTGGTTTTTCCATGTATAAAATAGAAGTGTTGGTCTAAAGAATAATATTCTTTATTATTAGAAATGTTGTATCATGGGGCGCCTGGGTGGCTTAGTCGGTTAAGCGTCCGACTTTCGCTTAGGTCATGATCTCGCGGTTTGTGGGTTCGAGCCCTGTTTCGGGCTCTGTGCTGACTGCCAGCTCAGAGCCTGGAGCCTGTTTCAGTCTGTGACTCCCTCTCTCTCTGACCCTCTCCTGCTCACGCTGTCTCTCTCTCTCTCTCCTAGAAATAAAAAAAAATTTTTTTAAATAAAAAAAAGAAATGTATCAGATCAAAGGTACTCAAAATCAGCTTTATTCTTCACAAAACATAAGCCACAGTCATATCCATTTTGCAAAACCATAAGCTTTGCAAGGGTTTTTCAAAAAAAATTTAAAGATCACTATCTCTTGGGAGAGGTCTGACAGGAGTCACCCTAGACTGACAGCCAAAGGACCAGCCACACCTCACATCAGTTTCCAAACCTTGGGAGTTTGTTAAAAATTAGGTTTCTAGGGGCTCCTGGGTGGCTTGGTTGGTCTAGAGTCTGACTCTGGATTTCAGCTCAAGTCATGATCTCACACTCCGTGGGCTGTTTTGGGCTCTGCACACGGTGTGAAGCCTACTTAAGATTCTCCCTCTTCCTCTGCCCCTCTTTTCTGTTCTCTCATTCTCTCTCTCTCAAAAAAAAAAGTTTCTAGCTTACTTTACAGACAATCAGCAGGACTTGCCTGGGAATCAGTCACCTGGGTTGTTTTAAACACACCACAGTGATTGTGATGAAGGGTTGTGGGCCCCTCCACCAAGGTGAGCTGGGATGTGTCAGGACCCTGAACAGTAGCAACCAGACTCCAATACTCAGGTGTGATTGTGGTGAGAGGCTATGTGCCCCTCCACCAAGGTGCGCTGGTATGTATCAGCACCCTGGACAGCGGCAACAAGCTTCCCCAAACTCCGGGCCCTAAGATGCCAGGCCTCACCTTATTATTCCCCAATCCCCATCTCAGAAGCCACCTCATGGTCATATCTGGGCAGCCTCAAAAGCATCTGTGAGATTTCCCAGGGCACCATGGGCAAGACAGCTATGGACACTGGCCAGGGGAGGAAGCAATGTGCTCTCCTTACATTTCCTCTCCCCACCACATGCTGGGCTGCTGAAAGGTGCTGATCTGGACCCATCTTCAGTTGGTGGTTTCAGGGGCTTGTGCTGCCTTCACACCCAATTTCCCAGCCTATTGTGCTTGCCGCTTCCTCTCAGGCATGGCTATGTCTGATAATAGCAGCAACTCCTGACATTGAGTGAGAAGGGCCCTGGGAGAGCCAGGGTCATGGAGACTACTGAATCTCAGGGATTCAGTGGACCAAGAACTTGACAAATTCAGACCTCTGCTGCTTCCTCACGTTAAAACAGAGTTTAACTCTTACAGCATCCCTGCCACTCAGGGCCTCTCCTGGAGTAAGCTGTGACCAGGGCAGAAAGAAATTCAAATTATGTCCTCTTTGGTGGCTCTGCTTACGTGGGGCTAGCATCCATCTAATATATTTAGGGTTCCCTGAAAGGATGAGCTGAGTAAAGACTTGATAGAGATTGGGTGAGGTTCCTTAAAGAGGCCAATCAAACTGTGAGACTTTAGGGGCGCCTGGGTGGCTTATTCGGTTAAGTGTCCAACTTTCGCTTAGGTCATGATCTCGTGGTTCGTGGGTTCAGGCCCTGCGTCGGGCTCTGTGCTGACTGCCAGGTCAGAGCCTGGAGCCTGTTTCAGTCTGTGACTCCCTCTCTCTCTGACCCTCCCCTGCTCACGCTGTCTCTCTCTCTCTCTCCTAGAAATAAATAAAACATTTTAAAAAAAAACTGTGAGACTTTAATTCAACATTCATCTATTGAACACAATTTTTCTTTTCTTTTTTTTTTTTTTTTTAGAGAGAGACAGCATGAGCAGGGGAGGGTCAGAGAGAGGGAGACACAGAATCCGAAGCATGCTCCAGGCTCTGAGCTAGCTGTCAGCACAGAGCCCAACGCGGGCTCAAACCTACGAACCATGAGATCATGACCTGAGCCAAAGTCAGACGCTTAACTGACTGAACCATCCAGGCACCCCTGAACACAATTTTTCAAAAGGCACTTAGTTTGTGTCAGACTCTGCACTGGGGATACAAAGTAAACAAAAGGGCACTACCCATGACCTCAATGAGTTAACAGTCTACTGAGGGAGACTGTCAAGCAATTACAAATTGTTGTGAATAGGGTATGGGGTAAGAATCTTGAGATGGGACGTCAGGCTTTAAAGCCAGAAGGCTTCCGGTCAGAAAGGGCACAAAGGTCAATTAATTATTTTTTTAATATAAGAAAAGAGGAAAAAATACACAAAAATTAAGACAAATTTAACACAAAAAGTAAGATGGTTATCAATAATTCCAACTATATCAGTCACCAAAATAAAGGTAAATAGGTTAAACCTACCAGTTAAGAGGCAGATGTATTCCAAGCTGATTTTATTTACTGCTTCAGGCAGTTTACAAAGGACCTATCTAAAATATTAGCACATGAAAATCTTAAATATAAGAGAAATGGAAAATATATACCAAGAAAATATTAGCCAGAAGAAAATTAAGTAGCTATGCTGGTAGGAGCCAAATTACACTTTAAGACCAAAGAAAGTACAATAGCTAAGAATATGGCTCTGGCATATAAAGTAGTTGATCCGAATGCTCAGTTATCTTACCTGTAAAAACACACGCAATAGTAATAGTACCAGAAATAAATTAAATAGAAAAAAGATATAAAAGAGGCATTCCATAAAGCAAAAAAAGGGGTGCCTGGATGGCTCAGTCAGTTAAGCGTCCAGCTTTGGCTCAGGTCATGATCTCATGGTTCATGGGTTTAAGCCCCGCGTCGGGCTCTGTGCTGACAGCTAGCTCGGAGCCTGGAGCCTGCTTCAGATTCTGTGTCTCCCTCTCTCTCTGACCCTCCCCTGATCATGCTGTCTCTCTCTCTCTCTCTCTCTCTCAGAAATAAATAAAACATTAAAGAGAATTTTTAAATAAATAAATAAAACCAAAAAATGATCTTTGAAAATATCAATGAAATGCACAAATCCCTGGTAACAATAATCAAAAAATTAAGATGAAATAAAAGACTGAAGACATGAATAAATATTAAGAATAAAAAAGAAACTAAACTACAAATGTAATTACAAAGATATAAAATATTTATGAACAAGTCTATGTTGATAAATTTAAATGTACATGAAATTGGGATTTCTGGGTGGCTCAGTGAAGCATCCAATCTGAGCCAAAGTCGAGCCATGATCACACAGTGCATTAGTTCGAGACCCACATCAGGCTCACTGTTGTCAGCACAGACCCCACTTCGGATCCTCTGTTTCCCTTTCTTTCTGCTTCTTCCCCCCCTCTCAAAAATAAATAAACATTTTTTAAACTTGCATATATTAAAGTCTACATGAAATTTACAAATTCCTTATTTATTTTTTTCTTTTTTTCAATGTTTCTTTATTTTTTAGAGACAGAGAGACAGAGCTTGAGCAAGGGAGATGCGGAGAGAGAGGGAAACACAATCTGAAGCAGGCTCCAGGCTCTGTCAGCACAGAGCCCAACATGGGGCTCGAACTCAGGAACCTTAAGATCATGACTTAAGCCAAAATCATACACTTAACCAGCTGAGTCACCCAGGTGCCCTTCAAATCTTTTTTTTTAAGATAATATAGGAAAACAAATTCTAGAATAAATTAAAAGTCTGAATAGTAAACCTTAAAATCTTGTCTCAAAAGAAGACACCAGACTCAAATAATAACACAAGTGAGTTTCACTACACTTTTATTTATAAATCTTTCAACGTTATACCAATGCTTCCCCCAAAAAAGAGAAAAATATGAAATTATCTCAAATTTATTCACTGAAGGCAGTTGATATTGAACCTGAAGGAGTATTATTGTGAAATAAAGATTACAAGCTTATATCATTGAGAAATAAAAATCTTAGAGAGCACCTGGGTGGCTTAGTTGGTTAAGCGTCTGACTTTGGCTCAGGTCACGATCTTGCAGTTTGTGGGTTCAAGCCCCATGTCGGGGTCTGTGGTGACAACTCAGAGCCTGGAGCCTGTTTCGGATTCTCTGCCTCCCTCTCTCTCTGCCCCTTTTCTGCTCACACTCCATCTCTCTGTCTCTCTCAAAAGCAAATAAATGCTAAAAAAAAAAAAATTTAAGAAGTAAAAATCCTAAATAATATGTTTGAAAAATGAACCCAGTAAAAAAAAAAAAAAATGAACCCAGTAAAGTATTTTAAAAAATACATTATGATCATGCAGAGTTAATCTCAGGAAATCTTAGAAAATATATTAAACCTTAGAAAATATATTAATATCACCATATTAACAGATTACAGTCCCAATAAAGGTACAAAATCTTTAACAAAAATTAACATGCATTAAAAAGTCTTAATAAAACAAGTAATAGAAAGAAATTTAACTTGATATGGAACATCTACCAGAAGTCCACAGCAAAGATTATTCTTTTTTTTTTTAATATTTTTATTTATTTCTAGGAGAGAGAGAGACAGCGTGAGCAGGGGAGGGTCAGAGAGAGAGGGAGTCACAGACTGAAACAGGCTCCAGGCTCTGAGCTGGCAGTCAGCACAGAGCCCGAAACAGGGCTCGAACCCACAAACCACGAGATCATGACCTAAGCGAAAGTCAGACGCTTAACCGACTAAGCCACCCAGGCACCCCTGGCAAAGATTATTCTTAATGGTGAAACATTAGAAGCATCTCCTTTAAACTTGGGAACAAGAACAATGTGCCTGCTGTCTCTTCCTCTAATTAATAGTAGCCTGGAGAGTGTAGTCAGTGCCTAGAAGAAGAATAACAAAGAACAGAACTAGGACTGGAAAGGAAAAAATCAATACTGTTACTATTTACAGAAGATATAGTTGCCTATATAAAAATCTGAAATTATTAGAAATAGTAAAAGTTTGGCAAGGTGGCTGGATACAAGGTCAATAAATAAAAATCAATTGCATTCTCCACTCCAGTAAAAATTAGTTAGAAAGTTTATTTTTTTTTATCTTTTTTTATTTATTTTTGACAGAGAGAGAGAGAGAGAACGAGCGAGCATGCACGTGATCAGGGGAGGGGCAGAGAGAGAGGAAGAGAGAGAATCCCAAGCAGGCTCTGTACCATATGCACAGAGTCCTATGCAGGCTCCCAGGAGAAGATCATGATCTGAATCAAAATCAAGAGTCCAACGCTCAACTGGCTGAACCACCCAGGCGCCCCCAAAATTTATTTTTTTTAATTCCTGTATTGAGAAAATTTTTAAAGTACACTGAAAGGTATTTTTAAAAATTTAAATAAATATACTATGTATATGGATAGGAAATCTCATAATATATCATCTCATCACTGATATAAGATGATATAAAAATGTCAGTCATGCCAATATTGATTTGTAAATTCAGTGGAATTCTGATCAAATTTCCAAAGGAGGGGCACCTGGCACAGTCATAACGCATGCAACTCTTGATCTCAGGCTTGTGAATTCAAGTCTGACACTAGGTGTAGAGATTACTTTAAAAAGTAATAAAATCTTTTTTAAGAATTCCTACAGATATTTTCCCAAAACTGGCAAGCAAATTCTAAAATATATATAGAAGTGCAATGGGCCACAAATATCTAAGGTATTTTTTTTTTTTTTTTTGCAAAGAATGAAGTAGGATTTGCCCTACCAGAAATCAAGACATATTATCAATTCTTATGATAAAAGTATAATAATTAAAATAGTGGATGATGGGGCGCCTGGGTGGCTTAGTCGGTTAAGCGTCCGACTTTCGCTTAGGTCATGATCTCGCGGTTCGTGGGTTCGAGCCCCGCGTCGGGCTATGTGCTGACTGCCAGCTCAGAGCCTGGAGCCTGTTTCAGTCTGTGACTCCCTCTCTCTCTGACCCTCCCCTGTTCACGCTGTCTCTCTCTCTCTCCTAGAAATAAATAAAAATATTTAAAAAAAAAATAAAATAAATAAAATAAAATAAAATAGTGGATGATGGAGCAGGGAAAGACAAATTGCCCAGTGGAAAAGGATAGCAGGCTCAGAAACAGACCCCCACACAGGAGAAACCTGCAGAGGAAGTATTGGAGATGATTGGGTAAAATATGGACCATCAATAAATAGTATCAGGACATCTACTCATCCATACGGGAAATAAATAAAATGCAATTCCTATTTCGATCTTAAACAAAAATTAATTCCTGCTGAAGAGGAAAGGATTTCTCAAGACATAAAAAGGGCTAACCAAAACAAGAACATTAATAAATTTTTCTGCTTTGAATTTTTTTTCAATTCTAGCCATCTGTTTCACTATAAATAATGAGAAAAGATTAAAAGAAGATATTTGCGAGGATTCGTATCCAGCATTTATAACGAACTTCTGGAAATCAATTAGAAAAAGGATTTCTATTTCCATTAAAATAACAAAGTAACACTGAAAATAAGCCCAGAAAAGTATAAAGTGTTTTAAAATATCCTTAAAAATACCAAAGAGCTGGAATAAGAGTAAGCGAAATCTAGGCCAACCATCTAATGGAAATCAGAAATGCAGAGAGGTAAACATCAAGGCAAGCACTGTACAGAAGGGGACACGTTATGTGCCTTCTCTTTGACCTCAGAATCAACTGTTTAATGTAGTACTGGGGGTCCTGGCCAACACTTATCTTCTAGGATAAAAAGAAGCAATGTAAATGAAACTGTTTAAAATGCTGTTATTTAGAGAGAACATGATCATCTACCTAAATAAACCAATAAAATCAACAAACAATTAAAACTGATAAGACAGTTCAGCAAGGATGCCGGATACAAAATCAAACTACCCAAATAGCAATAGCAATAACCCAGAAGTAATAATCCAGAAAATCCTTGAAAATTAAGATACCATTCAGAATAATGCCAAAAGCTAGATATCATTAGGGAATTGACAAGACACCCAAGACTTCTGTGGAGAAAATCTTTGAAACTCTTTAAAGATCACGAAGATTAGGAGTGCCTGCATGGCTCAGTCAGTTGAGCATCCAACTCTTGATTTCAGCTTAGGTCATGATCCCAGGGTCGTGATATCAAACCCCAACTTGGGCTCCAGGAGGAGTGTGGAGCCTGCTTGAGATTCTCTCTGCCCCTCTCCCCTACTCACACTCTCTCACTCTCTAACAAAAATAAAAAATAAATAAAATAAACAAATAGAGCATCTTAGTAAATGGAGACTCTATACTCTTATTTAAATATTATCTTACAGTATTATAAAGATGCCCATCATCCTCAAGTCAATCTATAGAAATTCAATGGAATCTAATCAGAATTTCAGTTCAATTATTTTTTTTTTTTAGGAACTCTAAAAACTTACTCTCAATGTATATGGAAGAAAAGAGACTACAATTGCTAAGTGAATTTTGAAACACAAAACCAAAGAGGAGAGATTGACTATACCATCTACTAAGACACACAACAAAGCCATAGTATGTGTACAAACTTCTTGGTTCAAGAAGAAACAAACAGAATTGAAGAGAGGGCTTAGAGACAAAGAAGGAGAAAGACAGAGACAGAGATACACAGCAACGATATCAATCTGATTATATTGAAAAGGACTTCTGCTTGTTGAAGGAACAAAGGACAAATTTAAAAAGCAAATGACAGGGGTGCCTGGGTGGCTCAGTTGGTTAAGCATCCAACTTTGGCTCAGGTCATGATCTCAGTTCAGGAGTTCAAGCCCTGTATCAGGCTCTGTGCTGACAGCTTGGAGCCTGGAGCCTGGTTCTGTGTCTGTGTCTCCCTCTTTCTCTCTGCCTCTGTCTTGCACTCTGTCTCTCTCTCAAAAATGAAAAAACATTAAAAATTTTTTAAATAGTAATAAAATAAAAAAATTAAAAGCTAAGGACAGATTGAGAGAAGACATTTGCAACATTTAACACTGACAAAATTCTAATACTGAGAACATTAAGGGGCACCTGGGTGGCTCAGTTGCTTGAGCATCCAACCTCTGCTCAGGTCATGATCTTGCATTCGAGGGTTCAAGCCCTGAATCAGGCTCTGTGCTGACAGCTCAGAGCCTGGAGCCTGCTTTAGATTCTATGTCTTCCTCTTTCTCTGTCCCTCCCCTGCTTGCAATCTGCCTCTCTCTGTCTCTCAAAAAATAAAAACATTAACTTAAAAAAAAAAGAATATTAAAAATATACATGAAATTCTTACAAGTCAACAAGAAAAAGAAGGAACCTTAGTAGAAACACAAGCAAGAAAAAATTAATTAATTAACAGACATTTTAAAGACAATGTAGTCCAAGGTGTCTGGATGACTCAGTCGGTTGAGCCTCCAGGTCTTGATTTTGGACCAGGTCATGACCTCACAGTTCAAGAGATCAAGCCCTGCATCGGGCTCCATGCCTACAGCCCAGAGCCTGCTTGGGATTCTCTCTCTCCCTCTCTCTTTTTTCTCCTCTCTCTCTCTCTCAAAATAAATAAATAAAAGTTTCTAAAAATACTTCCTAAAAATAAAGACAATGAAATCCAAAAGGTTAACTACATGAAGAATGAGATCATCACTCTACACACAATTAAAATGGCAACATTAAAAACCTGGATAATGCCAAGTGCCAAGGGCCTTGAGGGAATATAAGACCCCCATATCCCCACATGGCCCACATGCACCACTGGTGGGAGTGAATGCTGTGCCACTATTCTCCAGGGCAACACACACACGCATACACACACACACACACACGATACCCCAGTAATTCCCTTCCTGGGCCTTTATCTCAGAGAACTTCTCACAAAGGCCCCTAAGGGTTCGGGTACAAGAACCTTCACTGCAGTGTCACTTGAGGTCATGAGTGGTAGCAACAATCTAGATGTTTCGGTAAACCACAGAGCGATACAGACTGTGGAGTACTGCCCAGCAGCAGGCAAACACACGGCAGCATGGAAGTATCTTCAAAACAGATGCCGAATGAAAGGAGAAATTGAATGAGATCTGCTACCTATACCAATGAGACAAATTAAAATATTTGCACGCAAAACAATACGCATTTTACAAGAACATATACAAATAAGAGTACACACCGAACACAATAGAATAGGTGACTGGCAGGGAGGGGTAGAAGCGGGTCATGGAGATAAAGAGGAATAAATAAGTAAGGGTTGAAAATAAGGGGATTTTGCGAGGATAAATGATAATAGAGGGTCGTGAACTGAAGTCTTTTTGTATCTGAGGTCAAAAAAAAAAAAAAGTGTAGGAGAAAGGGAGTGACTAGGTAGCTGCTTCAGGTAAAAGGATCAGGGTGATCAGGTAGGTCTCCCCATTAAAAATCAAAGGAAAGCAGTAAGTACGGAGTCCTTAATGAGAAAGCAAAGGGACAAGGCACAAGATAAGAACCAAGGAAGGCAGGGACCCATCATGTAGGGATGTGTAAGGAGGTCAGATTTTATTCTAGCACAATGAGACATCGCTGGATGGTTTTAAGCAGTATGCGAAATGATCTGAGCTATGACTTTAAAAGATCACTTTGGGGGCGCCTGGGTGGCTTAGTCGGTTAAGCATCCGACTTTTGCTTAGGTCATGATCTCGCGGTTCGTGGGTTCGAGCCCCGCGTCGGGCTCTGTGCTGACTGCCAGCTCAGAACCTGGAGCCTGTTTCAGAGTCTGTGTCTCCCTCTCTCTCTGACCCACCCTTGTTCACACTGTCTATCTCTCTCTCTCCTAGAAATAAATAAAAATTAAAAAAAAAAGATCACTTTGGGCTGGGGGGATGGGTGAAAAAGGTGATGGGGATTAAGGAGCGCACCTGTCGTGATCGGCACCAGGTGATGTACAGGAGTGTGCAATCACTATATTGTGCACCCAAAAGTAATATACACTGTGTGTTAACTAACTTGAATTAAAAACTTGAAAAGATAGGGGAGCCTGGGTGGCTTAGTTGGTTAAGCGTCCGACTTTCACTTAGGTCATGATCTCGCAGTTTGTGGGTTCGAGCTCCGTGTCGGGCTCTGTGCTGACTGCCAGCTCAGAGCCTGGAGCCTGTTTCAGAGTCTGTGTCTCCCTCTCTCTCTGACCCTCCCCTGCTCACGCTGTCTCTCTCTCTCTCTCCTAGAAATAAATAAAAATATTAAAAAAAAAAAAAACTTGAAAAGATAACAAAAGAATTAAAGATCACTTTGGCTTCCTATGGACAATAGGCCAGGGATAGAGGGCCAGGGCCAAGAACAGAAATGGAAGCTACTGCAATAGTCCCAGCAAAGATGAAAGTGGCTTGGAGTGGACTGGTGGGTGGTGGTTATGGAGGCGGAGAGAGAGAGAGACAGCTTGACTCCAAATGTGTTTCAAAGGAAGAACGCCCAAATTCATATTTCGGATGTAGGGAAATAAGGGAACAGGAGACATCAAAATACTTGAACTTGAGCAATGGAAGTGGTTAGAAGTGCCATGAGCCAGGATGGGGAAATCTGAGACAGGAGCAGGCTTGGGAGACAGAAAAGGAGAGTGCCTTGACCATGTAAAATGTGAAGGGACTTTCAGACATCTAAATGAAGGTTTCAAGCAGGAAGTTGGACATATAGTCTGGAGCTCGGAGGAAAGGTTGGCTAGAAACTTGTTCACAGTTACAAAGCAGGTTCCAATTGGGACCAGAACACACGCTTCCTGGTTCGGAAACCATCTGCTTCCCACTTTCCTTCCAGCCAAGGTAAATGCAAGCATTTACCAGTAGGGAATGTGAAAAGAGGAAGCACTGGTAGCAGGCAGAGTTGGGGTGCTCGGAAGCTCCAGTGGTCTCTGAAGGTGTTCGTCCTACACACAGGCAGAGGGGTCTGAGCCTGATGATGACCTTGGCCAACATAGGCAGCATCCTGAGCCCGCTGGTGGGCATGAGTGCTGAGTTCTACCCTCCCTCCCTCTCCTCTTCTGGGTCAGTCCTTGTGGTTGCCCGAACCTTCACTTTCCTCCTACCAGACCCTCTGGGCCAGCCTCTGCCCAACACAGTACAGGACCTGGGGAGAAGCTGGCTGCACCCTCCCCTAGCCTCCCCACCCTCAGAGCCACAAAGAACTCAGAGCTCCCTGATCCAGCCCCGTTTGACCAAAAAAAGTCAGACTTGGGGCGCCCGGGTGGGGCTTAGCACATTAAGCATCCGACTCTTAATCCTGGCTCAGGTCATGATCTCCCAGTTCCCGACTTCGAGTCCTGTATCGGGCTCTTCACTGACAGTGCGGAGCCTGCTTGGGATTCTCTCTCTCTCCCTCTCTGCCTCTCCCCCACTTGCGCTGTCTCTCTCTCTCAAAATAAATTAATTAACTTAAAAAATAAAAGGTCAAACTCAGGGAAGAAGTCACCTGGGGCCATTCAACTGGACTCTGGTGGCATGAAGGCCAGAATCCAGGTCTCTTGCCTCCTGGGTCTCCAATATCCTGTTCTCACAGGCTGAGTCCCCTAGAATCCTTCCTGGGACTCTCGGCTCTTGGAAACAGTGGGCGGTTTGGACATAAAGTGGGACAGCTGAGCACAGACACCTAAAAAGAATCCCCTGATGCCTCTCCCGAACCCTGCTTCTCCTTCCCCCATATAGGTGGAAAGGGAAATTGGGGCAGAAACAGCCGGAGAAGCAGATGGTCTCATTCTAGACCTCCTGAGGACTGAGAAGGGGCAGAAAGTAGTTAGGAACCCCTGCATCTCATGGATAGCGACACCAAGAGGAGGGATGGAGAAATGACAGCTGTGGGGGAGGGACAGGAAGGACCTCTCCTGGACTTGTGGTTCCAAAGACACTCTTGTGGCCCCCTGCTCCTACCCAGACCCTCCGTTTTATTAGAAGTAACCATGCCCAACTTCCCCCACCATTCCCCTCTGGCATGCCCACAGTGGCCACTCTACATCGGCCAGTCGTTGGTTCCAAAAACTCTGATCACCTATACAGGAAATCCAGTGGAGCCTACACAAATGGCCTCACAACTAAAACATGAGCTTAGCAAGGCTGTAAGTTATAGATCAGTATTTTCAAAGAATTGCATTTCTTTTTTTTAAATTTTTTTTAATGTTTTATTTATTTCTAAGACAGAGAGAGAGAGACAGCGTGAGCAGGGGAGGGTCAGAGAGAGAGGGAGTCACAGACTGAAGCAGGCTCCAGGCTCTGAGCTGGCAGTCAGCACAGAGCCCGATGCGGGGCTCGAACCCATGAACTGTGAGATCATGACCTAAGCGAAAGTCGGACACCCAACTGACTAAGCCACCCAGGCGCCCCCAAAGAATTGCATTTCTATACACTAGCAATAAACAAATGGAAATTGAAATTTAAAAAACAATACTGTTGGGGCGCCTGGGTGGCTCAGTTGGTTAAACATCCAGCTCTTGGTTTCGACTCAGGTCATGATCTCACGGTTCGTGGGTTCGAGCCCCACATCAGGCTCCGTGCTGACTGCTCAGACCCTGATGCCTGCTTTGGATTCTGTGTCTCCCTCTCTCTCTGCCACTCTCTTGCTTGCACTATCTCTCTCTCCCATTCAGGAATAAATAAACATTAATTTTTTAAAAAAAATACTATTTACCATAGCATCAAAAATTATGAGATACATGTGGCACATGGGTAGCTCAGTCGGTTGAGCATCTGTCCCTTGGCTTTGGCGCAAGTCATGATCTCACATTTCATGGGTTTGAGCCCCACATCAGGCTCTACATTGATGGCATAGAGCCTGCTTGGGATTCTCTCTCCCTCTCTCTCTTCTCCTCTCCTGCTCTCAAAATAAATAAATAAACTTGAAGAAGAAGAAGAAGAAGAAGAAGAAGAAGAAGAAGAAGAAGAAGAAGAAGAAGGAGGAGGAGGAGGAGGAGGAGGAGGAGGGGGAGGAGGAGGGGGGGGGAGGAGAAGAAGGAGAAGAAGGAGAAGTAGTAATGGAGCCTATACTTGAACCCAGGCAGTTGACTTGGCCATAGACTGCACCGTACACACACACACACACACACACACACCATACTCCCACCTTCCTCCATTTTTCTCTGGTCCCTTCAAGGTTTTTCTTATAGTGAAAAACCACATGAATCTTGTCCACCCTCTCCCAACTTCCACCCCGTCATTCAGTCCTTCCTGGAAGTGGAGAAGGGACAGCAATGAAGGGAGCCACTCAGGAGGCTCTGAAACTCTTTCCCTACCTGAGACAGGTGCAAACATCTGGAAACAAAGGAGAAAAGACGAAGGAAGAGGTCAGGGCTGATGCAGCAAGTCTCTGCTCTCCCGGCCAGGCCCTGGCTGCAGTAGCATTGTTCTGATGGAGGATGACATGATCTACAGTCCAGATCAGCACGGAGGATTCCTGGTCCTGGTCCCAGTTCCGAACCTGGGCAGGTGGAGGCGAAGAGGAGCCTGCAGAGAGGCCGAAGCAGAGTGGGGTGCAAGCTGTTGGCAGCCCAACCAGGAAAGCACATCTCCCCACCTAAGGCCTGCTCTGGCCCCTTCCTGGGCTAATGGGACTCTACCCCAGCCCAAGGAGCCTAGCTCCAGATGTATTCAAAGACAAGCACACATTGTCCCAGCCCCAAGTAAGGGAAGAGGAAGGAAGGCGAGACCTGCTCCTGGCTCTGCAGAGGCAGAACACACGTGCCCCTCAGGGCCAACGCTCAGGTTCCGCTCCCCCAACCCCATTGGTCCAATGTCTGTTTTAGAAACGCCCCATTCCCTGCCGGGACTTGCTCCATAGCTTTGGCCCCGCCTTCCAACTTCTGACCCCGCCCCCTGATTCTGTCTCCCTCGCTTTCAAAGCCCAGCTCTTCTCCAACTCTGGCTCCACCTCTTCCCAGGGCTGTCTGAACTCAACTTTATTTATTTTTAATGTTTTATTTATTTATGAGAGAGAGAGAGACAGCGTGAGCAGGGGAGGGTGAGAATCAGAGGTAGATAACAGAATCTGAAACAGGCTCCAGGCTCTGGGCTGGCTGTCAGCACAGAGCCCAGCGCGGGTCTCGAACTCACCAAACTTCGAGATCATGACCTGAGCCGAAGTCCGACGCTTAACCGACTGAGCCACCCAGGCACCCCTCGACTTTACTTTAAACCTTGATTTTTGTTCATTTGTGGAGTTTGTTTTTCCATTATTTTTTTTTAATAATGCATTAAAATATTACATATCCTGGGGTGCCTGGGTGGCTCGGTCAGTTAAGCAACCAAGTGTTGATTTTGGCTCAGGTCATGGGTCAAGAGATTGAGCCCTGAGTTGGGGGCCATGCTGAGCATGGAGCCTGCTTGGGATTCTTTTTCTCTCTCCCTCTGCCCCTATCCCCTACTCATTCTCCCTTTCTCTCTCTCTCAAAATAAAATTTTAAAAACTAAAATATTATGGAGCACCTGGGTGGCCCAGTCGGTTAAGCGTCCGACTCAGGCTCAGGTCATGATCTTGAAATTCATGAGTTTAAGCCGTGCATCAGTCAGCTCCAATCCCACTTGGCATTCTTTGTCCCCCACCCCCACCCCTCCCTCACTTGTATGCATGCTCTCTCTCTTTCTCTCAAACATAAATAAACATTAAAAAAATGAAACATTACACATCCTGATTACTAACTCTTTTTGGCACTCTCTTAAAATCCACACCTGAGCCAAGTGCTTCACCCACTTTACCCTAGTTTCAGCCCTGCCCTGCACACACACGTTTCTTGTCTGCTCAGTGCTCAAGGGACATTCAGGGCTTTCATCTGGCCCTGCCGTGGTCTCTGGGCTCCTCTCTCTGTGCCCACTGCCCCAAGACCCCAGCCCTTTGTACAATCATCATCTTTATCCTGCAGAAACCCGACAGCGCGTTTATTATTACCTAGACAAAGATGACAGTGGTGCCAAGTCCTCAAGGCAGGAAAGTGTTTGGCATGTTCCAGAACAGCAAGGCCAGTGTGTTGGAGCAGAGCAGTGATGGGGGTGGTGGTAGAAAATAAGGTCCAGGGGGAAGCAGAGGCTGATCACCCGGAACCTTGCAGGTCGTTGTAAAGCCTGGAGCTTTACTCTGAGAAAGAAGAGTTGTTCGAGCATTTTCACCAGAGAAGGAATGTGATTTGACTTATCCGTCAAAAGGAAGTTTCTGTGCTGTGCTGAGAACAGATCGTAGAGGATCCTGGGTAAAAGTGGGGGACCGTGTGAAGGCAGTAATCCAGGTGAGAGATGACCCTGGCCACAACCACAGTGGCTGCACGCTGGATATATTTAAGGAAGAGACAACAGGATTTTCTAATAAATGTGATTTGGGGTGTGAGACAGAGAATGGAATCAAAGAATCACTACAAGATTTGTGGCCCGGGCCACCAGCAGGATACAGTTGTCATCAACTGAGATGGACAAGGTTTGCATACAGATCAGGTTTAGGGTTTGAGATAAGTCCTGTTTGAGAAGATTCTAGATTTTCCAAGTGGAACTGGCAGGCAGCAATGATGACAGTGATAAGAGTAATCACAGCATCACGTTCAAGCTGAGCCCAGCACCATCCCAACACGTCACATGCCTTAACTCATTTCATCTGCGTGACAGCCCTATGAGGGAGAGCTGTTATCGTGCCCGTTTTAAAGATGAGAAAGTATTGGATATACAAGTTCAGAAGAGAGGCTGGGCTGGAAACATAAGTTTGGGAATCAGCAGTGTGCGAGTGGCATACATTCACCTGGGAGGGGATGTGAAGGCCCAAGGATTGAATGCAGAACACTCCAAAGTTTAGAGAGTGAGTAGATGAGGAACATCAGCAAAGGAAACTGAGCAAAGAGGAAAAAGGAGAACCAGGAGGTTAAGTATAGAAAGTATTTCTAGAAGGAGAAAGTATGGAGAGATAGCACCTTGAGAACTGAGTTTTTTATGGGTTTTTTTATACTTTATTTATTTTTGAGACAGAGAGAGACAGGGCATGAGTGGGGGAGGGTCAGAGAGAGAGGGAGACACAGAATCTGAAGCAGGCTCCAGGCTCTGAGCTGTCAACACAAAGCCTGATGTAGGGCTCGAACCCATGAACCGTGAGATTGTGACCTGAGCTGAAGTCAGATGCTTAACCAACTGAGCCACCCAGGCACCTCTATTTATTTATTTTTGAAAGAAAGAGAGTGCAAGCAGGAGAGGGGCAGAGAGAAAGGGAGAGAATCTGAAGCAGGCTCCATGCTGTCCACGCAGAGCCTGACGTGAGGCTTGAACTCACAAACCGTGAGATCATGACCTGAGCCAGAGTCAGAAGGTTAACTGACTGAGCCACCCCAGTGCCCCATACTTTGAAAACTGTTAAAACGGGATCATAATACGAAGAGACAATGTGGGTGTGGGCCCTAGCCATTGGATGGCTGTGTAGCCCTCGGTATGTCACAGGGCCTCTGCTTCTACATCTGTAAAATGGCTCCTTTCACCCTGGGACTGGCCCTTGTCCCCAGCCTCATCCCAGGATCACCCACCGAG
Source organism: Hyaena hyaena (assembly GCF_003009895.1). Lineage (NCBI taxonomy): Eukaryota > Metazoa > Chordata > Mammalia > Carnivora > Hyaenidae > Hyaena > Hyaena hyaena. The sequence continues at coordinate 842,571 of NW_024081263.1, forward strand.
TCAGGCTTACAACTCCACACACCATCCCACCACCACCGCCTCCTCCTGACCTCCACCCTTACCTCTGTCTCCCACCTCCCACTCACTTACATGACTAGAATGCTCTAGTTCATAACCTATACTCCAAGGGTCCCCTCTCCTTGGACCAGGCTTGTGCAGGGGGGAGGGAGGGATTTTAATGCAAACACTGTGGAGAGCACCCCTCAACCTACCACTATGTGATGTGTGTAATCACTCCCCTTTGGCCCTGGCTCTCCTTTGACTGTGACTCTGGCCTAAAGACCAAGTGGGTTTCAGATACAGGGGTCAGGGAAGATGTTACCCGTTAACCCTGTAGAAACCAAAGTCTCCAAAACAGCTTTGGAGAGGAAGACTGGGAGCCACGGGTGGGAAATGGAACCATGGCTTGGAGATGAGGTTCGAGGTAGAGGGTCGGGAGCTGGGAGCCAGGAGACTTGGGCCAAAAGCTGCTTAGTAAGCTAGGGAATGAGGTCAGTTGACTGAGGACTGGAGGCCAGAGGCTAGACTGGGGAAACTTGGGGCTGGGGCCCAGGATTGGGAACCAGGAAATCACATCCAGGGCTATGAGTGGCCATCACATTGACCCCTGCAAGGAGAGTCCAGATGGCACCTGCAGATCCTCAGGGAACCAGAAAGGATCTGGGAAGGGGCAGGCAACTGGACTGAGTTCGAGCCTTCTAGAACAGTCAAGAAAAGTCACAGGAAGCCAGGCACAAAGAAGGACATGCTGAGGATAGTAGAGCAAAGGGCCCAGAAGTGAGGAGTGTCCAGGCAAGGTTGGAGCCAAAGAAAGGAGTCCTTGATGGGGACAGGAATCCAGGCCTAATGGGTGGAGGGAATGCCTAGAATTATCACATGCTGGGGCTGGAGAGTTTCTATGGAAGCTAGCACACAGTGACTCAAGTATGTTCCTCAAGGGACTTTCAGGGGGCTCAGGGGGCACCTGGGATGCTCAGTCGGTTGAGCATCCAACTTTCGATTTCTGCTCAGATCATGATCCCAGGGTTATGGAATCAAGCCCTGAGTCAGGCTCCGTGCTGAGCATTGAATTTGCTTAAGATTCTGTCTGTCTCTCTCTCCTTCTCCCTCTCCCTCTCCCCCATTTACTCTCTCAAATAATAATAATAATAATAATAATAAATAAAAATAGGGGCACCTGGGTGGATTAGTCAGTTAAGCGTCCGACTTTCGCTTAGGTCATGATCTCGTGGTTCGTGGGTTCAAGCCCCGCGTCGGGCTCTGTGCTGACTGCCAGCTCAGAGCCTGGAACCTGTTTCAGAGTCTGTGACTCCCTCTCTCTCTGACCCTCCCCTGCTCACGCTGTCTCTCTCTCTCTCTCTCCTAGAAATAAAAATAAATAAATAAATAAATAAATAAAATAAAAAAGCTATGTTCCTCAGATACCAGTCCTGATAAATGTAGAAAAAAACAAACAAACAACAACAACAAAAAGCTTCCATGGTGAAATGAGTTGGAGAAACCTGCATGTTTTCTCTGCCTCTCAGAGATTCTTAGTGTATCTTCGCCATTTAAAGGCTCTGATAGGTTCTTGCAGTAAAGAAAACCTAATTAATTTCCCCGTTTATCACAGAGGCCCTTTTTCTTATAACTTACACCTACTAATGTCTTGCAAAAGAAATGTTGAGGAATACTAAGTTAACCTAACCTCCTGCTTGACTTCTGGGAAACCAAAGCTCAGACAAGGGCAGTGATCTGCCCGAGGTCTCAGGGCCAGGAAAGGTAGAACTGAGTCAAAACCCAGGTGCCTCATCTGCAAAGAACATGAGAGGTGGGAGAGTCTTTGGGGACCACCTAGTCCATCGTCCCCTCCATCCCCATCCTATTTATAGATGGGTAAACTGAGGCTGGGACAAAGGCCATGACATCTTCCCTCACACAAGATTCTAGACTGGGCCCCCAACTTGACACAGTCTGGTGCCCTGACATTCTACATAAACTCCAGATCCAGATTATTCTCTCCAGCCTGGCCTACACCCACCCCAATGGAGCCAGCTCCTACTGACCATCCCTGTACTTTTCATCATCTTTTTCCATATTCCCAGGAAGTTCATGGGCTCTGGTCTGCCCTGGTACCTTTCCCAAGATCATCTTATCTCAACTAGCTCATCAACCCCCTGTCTTCTGGACTCTGGTTTCTCCTGTTCCCTTACTGTTTAGCACAGTGCTGGGCATAGACTCCAGCCTATTCCCTTAGGATGGGGCTACATTATCAATCTGGAGGAAGCAGGACATGCTCCAGGCTGCACTGTGTGGTTTTTAAACAGCAACTACTGGTTTAAAACCCTGGAAGCCTATCCTTGGAATGTAGGGCAAGGGAACTAAGGGATGAGAAGGGCTGAGCTGGGTCTGGGCTTTTACCCCTGTCTTCCCCCCACCCCAGGTGGTGTGCAGACTCACTCCCAGGGTCGAAGCATGTCTAGCCTGCCCCGAAAACTGGAGCAGGCTAGACGGGTGCTCACGGAAGAGAGCAACAGGCCTAGGGGAAAAACATACCCACCCCAGCAACTTGAGGCCCAAGCAGGGCTGCTTCTCACCTTCCAAGTCCCAGACCCCCCCCCTTTCCTCCCTCCCTCCCGGTATTGCAGCCATTTTCCGTTAGAAAGGGCTTCCTTCTTCTAATATGCACCCACCCCCTCCCTTTCTGAGCCTCCAGTCCTCGGTGAAAAGGGCAAGAAGGGCAAGCAAGGCAGTGAAGGTCTGTCCCCAGCCCCAGAGGGCCACATGCTCCCCAGCCCCACTGGCTGGGCACAACACCCTCTCGCCTTCTCAGAGGCTCGGGCTTCGGGCAACCCCCTGATGCGCCCCAGGGAGGGGCTGCTCTAGCCCGCAGACCCCTCCCCCTCCCCCTCCCCAAGCCTCAGCCTCGGAGCTCCGGCCCTAACTCGATTGTGCGCTGTTAATCGCCGCGTGTGCCGGCAGGCGGAGTAAACAGGGGCCTCTGAGGACGCCCAAAGTCATCAATCCCTGCCCTGGTTAGGCCCTCGGCGGCTGGGGCTGACAAGAGGCGCCAAGGGGGCGAGGAAGGGGGGCCCTATATTCTGGCAGAAAGATTGATTGCCCCAAAGTCAGGGATGGGGGGCAGGGAAGAAGGGGAAGGCCGGTGGATTTATTGATACTGACATTTGGGGGGCCTTTAGGATAGAGAGGAGAGCACTGATTGGAAGTCAACTGGCCAAGCTCTGTCACCTACTAGCCATGCGACCTCAAACAGATTACTGAACCTCTCAATACCTCAGTTTCCTTATCTACGAAATGGAGATAATAATTCTATCTACTTCGTTGGGTTATTACAAACATTAAGTTAAATAAAACATGTAAAACATTGAGCTACGTGTTCGTTAAAAACACAGGACAGCGGAATGAAGTGCTGGAGGATACACCGGCTTAGCAAATTCCCGAGATGGCCCTCCTTCTTTATAAATGGCCCACAGGGCTCTCAATGAAGGCTCCACACTGGGGCCAAAATCTACAAATTGTGAAGGAGTCCGGAGGGCAGGCTGAGTTAACCTAACTTCTCTGGGCCTCAGTTTTCTATCTGTAAAATGGAAATCATCACAGCGCCTGCACCTTGAGGATGTTGAGGCTTAAATGTAAAGTGCACGTGGATCGCCCCTGACTGCGTTAGCCAGGGCGGAGTGCTGCAGGCAAGGGTAACCAACTCGGGCTTCCTTCTGAGATTTGGATCTGTGCCACCCCTTACCCACCCCTGCCAACGAAGGGCCTGCGCTGTAGGGCATGAAAGAGGTCTATGTAATATTATTCCTCTCCCTACGCAGGGAAATGGGCGACTGGCACCCGACGCACGACCGCCGCGCCCCGCCCGGCCTCTTGCCCCACAAAGTCTCCCCACCTGGGCCCAGAGCCCCACCACCAGAGGGCGCAGGGAAGTGCGGAGGGCGGTGGGTACCACCGGAGCGCCCTGTTTAGTTGGTGCCGAGACGGAGGCCGGCGGGGAACCAAGGCTTCGAGGGTCACCACGCGGCAGCCCCCTGCCCACCGACGTACTTGCTGCGCCCACGGCGGGAGGAGGGCGAGGGTCTCGCGGAGAGGCGGGTAGGAGAGGCAGAGGGCTTAGGCTCCACTCGACCTGCTCCGTCCCACAGCTCGCCACCCAGGCTTCCAGCTTGGTCTCCGTCTGGGTGGGGTCTCGGTCTGGGTAGGGACTCTGGGTGGGAACAAGGCATACACGCTCACGGGAGTTGCGAGTTGCCGGGAGAGGTGCTACGAGGCAAAGAAGCAAACTTAGCCCAGCTGGGCGCAGGGAACCCAGAAATCAGTCCTGCCTTCGCCGGGTCACTCGCAGGGGCGCGTCGGCACAGCAATGGAGGGCTGGCGAGAAGCCTTGGGGATCTAGCCCGGAATGCCGGCCCAAAGCTCCGCGCGCCACTTCTCTCCAGCAGTCTCACATCGGGTCAAGTCCAGGGCCAGGGTGATATGCCAAGTGGCGAAAACGTGGGAATCCAGTGTCCAATGACCAAGCGAAGCAAAGTCGACGCCGTTAATCAGATTCTTCCAGCCGTTTTTGGCCATAGAGATTTGAGTAGGAAGCACGGACCCCCAGTAACGTTGGATAGAGTGCCTGCCCCCTTCCCTCCGTCCGGGCGGAAACTCCATGGTGCGTCCAACTCCTAGGCGGCAGCAAGTGGCCTGGATTCCGAGGTCCTGTCCTTATAGGCGGGGACAGAGAACGCTTAGGGACGCCCGGCAGGAACGCGGCTGCCCGCCGCGCCCCCGTGCCACGGGGATTCACAGACTGGTCTCTGAATGGGTGGCCTCGGTTCCCAGCATCTAACAACCTTGCCCGACCCCTGTCGCCCCACCCGCCAGAAATACCAGGGGGTACTCTGCTCAGGTCCAGGCCGCGCGAGGAACCGCAGTCTGGGCCACCCTGAATCCATCCATTCTTGCGAAGCCGACCTCGAGGCCTTGGGGGGCGAGGGGGGGGTGGGGGGGAGGGGGCAGGTCTGCCCGGAGGCCCTACGCCCTGCCCCGAGGGTCCCTGATCAGAGCCTGACGTCGGAGGTGAAGTGCCCGGTAAGTGGAGGGAGATTGTTTCTCGGAGGTCTGAACTCCGGACCTGATTGGAAAACCTCGATTTCCTGTCCCATGATAATGCCTTTTGTTGTGGCCACATTCTCCGGGGCCCTCAGGTGTCAGGGACTCCGGGGGGGCCGTTACTAGGCCTGATTTATCCGCAGCCCCACCCTGGATTTTAGTTTCTTCTTTAATCTGAGAATTCGTCTCTCCCAGAACTCCCCCCTCCCCTCACTCCATCCCCACCCACCTGGGGAGGTGAGGAAAGGGGCGTATGGAAGCTGAAAGCCTAGGGGCGTCTGGGTGGCTCAGGTCATGATCTCACGGGTTCCTGGGTTCGAATTCAGAGCCTGAAGCCTGTTTCAGATTCTGTATCTCCCTCTCTCTCTGACCCTCCCCTGCTCACGCTCTCTCCCTCTCTCTCTCTCAGGAAAAAAAAAAATTTTTTAAAGGAATTTGAGGGCCTAAAGCATCGGTGGGGGTGGGAAAGGAGGGGTGTCCTCAGGACCACCAACTGCCTTCCCCTCCCCCACACCCCAGTTCTGAATAGAGGTCACCTCCACACCGGGTGAGACCACCAACCCACACGCATTCCCAAAGGCACTGAGAATCAACCAGCTTGACTTCATAGGTCTGGTGGGAAGAAAAGGGTCGCTCACTCCCGCCTCCTCCCAGGACAGAGGAAACAACACTGAGAAGTGGCAAGTTTATCCGGGTTTGAGCTTTGATTTGGGTTCAAGCCAAGGGTGAGAGTTTGACCTGAGGGTCTGTCAGGCTCAGCACCAGCGCACCCTCCCAGGGCGGTCTTGCTTCCTTTCCCCACCCCCTCGCAGCCCTCAGCCAGAATGATCTGTCCCACATCAGGTACGTGGAACTGAAGCCCCCACATTCCCACCGGGACCCCAGCCCCAGGATGGCCCCAGACACACTGACGACGCCCTACACTGAGCCCTTGCGGTTGCACGCCTTTTGTAAATTTACCCATCTGTAAAATAGGAATAATAATACAAACTCCCTCTGGGAGTTGTTGTGAGAAAAAAAAAAAAAACAGTTAATGAATGTGGAGCGTTTAGCAGCGCCGGGCACGTAGTAAGTGCTCAATACGAGATATAAATAACGACGGTAATGGCTTTCACGTGTCAATCCACAGAGCCACGTTTAACCTGGTCAAAGAGCCCCTTCGGGGAGGTATATCTCTAACTCGCATGACGAGGACCTCGGGACGCCGACTTGCTCAGAGCAGTTCAACGGGGAAGAGGCAGGGTGGGATTCGCACCCAGGGCCGGCTCTCTCCTCCCCCACGGGTGGAGGCAGAACGGGGGGCCCAGCCCCGCGCGGACAGCCCCGCGTTCCCTCGGTGGCCGGGAGGAGTGAATCCTCAGCCAAAGGACCAAAAATAGCCACCAGCCGGAGCCGAGAGACCCAGGTGTCCTGCAGAGTCCCAACCCGCCAGAGAGAAGACAGAGCTGGCTGAGGTCAGGCCGGGCCGCTCCAGGGCCGCCGGGGGTCGAGCGGGGGTGGGGCTGGACCCCCACGTGCGCCGCCTGCCGCTGCTTAGCCAAGCCCTTTGTCGCGAGCAGCAGCGTTCGTGCCTCACTCGGCGGCTTAAAATAAAGACAATGTTCCCAGCCTCCCTGCGGCTAAATCCGGCGCGGGTGCGGGGGCGGTGAGAGAGCCGGGTGGGAGAGCTTCTCCTGGCCCTACCTCCCTTCCTGCCTCAGTTTCCCCATCTGGTAAGGGGACCTAGCCAAGTCTGGGCGGAAAAGGGTCATACAGCCCGGGGCGGGATTGGGGGGGGGCATCAACCCCCTGCCTCCGCTGCTTCGCGGACTTAAGGAGGAAACCGCCTGGGACGGAGAGGGGCCCTCAAGAGGAGGCAAGGGAAAGCTGGACACCCTCCTCTCCCGCCTACAAAATAAGTGTTTTTATTTCTAAAGGGACGTGTGCAGAGGCGGTGGGAGAAGAGAAAAGGGAGACCAAGGAGATTGGGGGGAGGGGGCAAGGAGAGAGCCTGAATCAGACTCGGAAATGGATGTTGAGCGTGGAGGCCTAACACCCCCACACTCAGCCACGTGTACGCGCACAAGTACACGCAGCCCCGCCGCGCGCACCAGCCTCAGCCGCAAACCGAGGACAGCCCAGCAGGGGGCAGCCAGAGTCTGCGCCCACGGACAAGGGACTGTGAAGTTCTGACCCCACGGCTGACCCGCTGGTCGACCCTGGGGGTGGGAGGGGGTGGCGCAGATTCCTTCCTCTCCAAGCTGCACTGCCTCCTCGACTTCCGAAGGGAGGTAGACTGGATGCTCGCTCTACCCTCAGCGGGCTTGGAGAAGCAGAGGTCCCCCACATGTACGTGCCACGTGTGCCCACCACTGGCATCCCACGGCTGCTGGCTAAGCCCTGGGGACTCCGGATTTGTTCCGTCTGGCCCCATTGGCAACTGGGCTCCGGCCAGAGGAAGCCCCAAGTTACCCTGGGGCATCAGGATTGAGAAGGGGGTGCTTGGTGGGGGAAACGTGCAGGGTGGGTAAACATTGGACAGGTCCCGACCCCCTGGCTTAGAGCCGAGGGACCAGAGTCCAAACACTTGCCCACCAGGTGTTAATCACACCTCTGCTCTTCAGTTTTCTCATCTGCATAATGGGAACAATAGACGATGCCTGTCCTTCCTACCTTCCACCCCAGGGCTTCAGCATGGCCCCTGGGGTGAAGGACACAGCAGCGCCACAGAAGTCTCCCGGGCTCTCCCCTGCGGTCAGCTCCCTGGGAGGTCTCTTGCCAGGTGAGGGCAGTGCAGAACCCAGGTCTCTATGGCAAAGGGCCCCCAGGGGTTCTATCTCTGAGGCAACTCAACACAGAAACCCCAAAAAGGGGGAGGGTACTGACCGAGCAGTGGGGCTAAGGGAAGTGGGCGGGGGGCAAGTTTGTCGCTTCACAGGTACACACCTGTGAGCCCTGAGTGGGAGTCAAGGGAGACAGAGTTTGACAAACTGGGAGGAGAGCTGTCTGTCTGCCTGTCTGTCTGTCTTCCAAGTGGAAGCTGGGGGTGGAGCAGGCAGGGAGGTAGAGGCGGCCTCACTTGTCAGAATTAGCAAGTTCTACAGTTGGGCAACACTCAGACACACACCGAATACAGACACACGTGTACACACGCTTCCTGGTCCCAGACCAACGGGGTGACTGACACCTGCCTTTACACAGGTTGCATGGTATTCGGGGACGCTCACGTGGGGGGCACTCAGCAGCACGTGCAGTGGGCACAAAGTGCCCCCACATCCCTTCCAGCCAGACCCCCCTATACCCTCACGCCTGGGGCCGTGCAGCGTGGCCAGACGCAGAAGCACGCAGCCCAGCACGCGGCCGTGTCTGCCCAGCCCCTGGGGCGGTGCGCCAGCCCTCTGGGTCTGTTCCAAGTTGGAGCCTCTCACGTGAGGCCCAATGTGTCATTTCCAAACAGAAGGAATCTAGCTCCTTCGCAGCAGGGAGGAAGAGCAGGGTGAGGGGAAGGGAGGGAGGGAGGGAGCGTGGGCATGTGCAGGGGGCAGGGCGAGTGTGTGAGGCAAGCAGGCATGTGAATGCCGGGGAGTGTGTGTTGGGGCATGGTGCACATAGGTTGGGGGCTCGAGGGCTGGGGTGGGGGAAGGAGCCCCGGGAAACAGTGTGCCTTTGTGAGGGTGTGTGTGTGTGTGTGTGTGTGTGTGTGTGTGTGTGCCGCTGAGTCTGTGTGCAGTGGGTGTGGGTGTTTGTCTCCCTGTATCCGCCTTCTCTCCCGTTCTGGACTTTTAGCCTTGCTGGGCTCCTTTTCCCCATGTCCAACGCCCTCCCTCTCGGGGCTCGGATGAGGTGCCCTAGTGGAGGAGGGGGGCACACTCCAGGAGCCTAGTCCAACCCCAGACGCTGCCTGAGGCTTCCCTCCAGCTCCCCCTCCCTTCCTTTTCTCCCTTTCCTCCCTCCCTCTCTTTCCTCTCCTCCCTCCCCCCCCCCAGGCTGGCGTGCCAGGGGGTGGGACATGCCAATCACTGGCTGTGCCTCTCCGGCTGCCAGCACAGGGCGCAGCTCCCCCCGGGAGCCAGGTGTTTGGGTCCCTGGAGACGCCGCCGGCCCCCGGGGAGGCAGTGGGGCTGAGGACCCTACAGACCCCTCTCCAGTCCCATGGTGAGTACATTTGGGAGGGCTTGGGAGGGGCTCCACTGAGGTGGGGGCGGGAAAAGCAGGGTCGTGGGAGCAAAGCAGAGACCAGGACTAGAAGGAAATGGGGATGAACCCCAGAGAGAGGAGGGGGCCAAGGAGGGGTCTAGAGGCCAAGGGGGCTCTGTAGCATTGGACATTGGCCACTCCAAACACCCCGTCTCCTGGCTTTGAGCAGATACACCTGATGTTTTTCTGGGGTTCAGCTGGCGGAGGAGATGGAGACCCCCCGTAGGAAACTGGACCTGGAGCCCAGACGGATTAGGCTACCACCTAGCAGGCAGAGGCCCCGGAATCCCAGGGACAGGGTAGAAAGGTCAGGGGGCCAGAGGGCAGCCGTTGCCACCAGCGTCCTGTGGGAGGTCGACCCCCACCCCCGACATTGGGGTGCCAGTCCCAGCACCTCCTCCTCTTCTCCCTCAGGGAACCCCGAATCCTACCACCCCCATCCACCTTCAGCCCCCCCGAGATGGACTGAACCAGGTTGCCGGCCAGACGGACAAGCTGGATGCCAAGGTGGGTGTTAGGCCAAAAGCCAGCAGGAGACCAGGCCCTGAGAACCCCAGGGCTCTCAGGGAACAAATGGGCACATAGAAGGCCACTCCAGCCAGGGAACGTGGCCCTGACGTGTGCAAGGGCCCAGAGGGCCCTCCCTGTGTCCATGGTATCTTGGGCTCCCCCAGGAGCAGGCCTCAGTCCCATGTCCTGATAATGCATGAATACTAATGGGCACCCATGCACCCATCCCGGGACCCCCAGACTCCACAAGGTAGCGATAAGCTGGAGGCCACGAGCTCTGATTCCTGCAGACTCACCCCTGTGAAAGGGGTGGTCAGCTCTCCCTGGGCCATTCAGACAAGGGCTGCTTAGGGGTTCTCGGTGCGAGTGAGAGGGGTTCACCTCCTGCCACAAAACATACCCACAGCTCCACCCAGGCTGACCCAACACCACCCCCCCTCCACCCAACTGGCCGGAAGGAGTCAGATTGTCTCCTACAGCTGGACAGTCTCCTGTCCCTGAGTAATCAGCTGCTCACTGAGCTGTCAGATAAGAGTTAGCTCTCTGCCCCCTGACCTCAGCCACTAGGCACGCTGTGATCGCCACTGCGATACAGAAGGCAGGGGAGGGGCTGGTGAAATGGGGCTGCAGAAGATGTGACTCTGAGGCTTGGAGATCTGAGAACCAGATCCCGAAGTGCAGAGAGGAGTCCAGAGCGTCGAGAAGGGGTTAGGCAGAGGTCACGTCAGACCTGAAAAGGAACCTCCCCATTGCACGCACAGACGGAGAGACTGAGGCTGAGAAAGGAGAAGGGACGTGCTTATGGTCACAGAAAGGATATCTAGGGGTCTTCTTGGGCCGGGACCCCTTTTCCTCGCCCTCAGCGCAACGCTGCCCTCCCACCTCCCTGCGCAAGACAATGGGGGTGCGGGAGCAGCAAGCTCTATGAGGCAGGAGCTTGGGCTCTGGAGGGGAGGGCGGGCGGGGAGAGGTGGGTGAGTATCTCGCTGGGTTTCTGCTCTGCTGTGATGCCATGGTGATGCTTAGAAGGATGGGGGAGGGAGGGAGAGCGAAGAAAGGAAATGGGGAGGAGAACGCAAGGACTGAAGCGCAGGGGGCAAGTGGAGCCGGAGATGAGGGGTGGAGCACTTCTGATGCTACCTTGGCAAAGTGACATCCAGGGCCCAGCCTGCTGACTGTCTGGCTCTGGCCATGGTGTGGCTAAAGTCGGGCAACTGGTTAAAGTCCATTAGCAGTGAGCGTGTTTGGCAGTAATTCAAGGGCTGACGCTCCTCTTCCGGCTCAGCAGCACATTTATGAGCATTTAACTGATGGCTGCTGCTCTCCCCAGGGCTAGTTGGCACTCCCCGTGGTGACTGTCGAGCCTGAAGATGGGGCAAATTGTATGTGTTGACCCCCTGATTCCCGAGGCCAGGCATCAGAGGTAGGAGTTTGGGCACCTGTAACGGGTTGAGAGCTACCTTCAGAGAAAAGTTAACCCAGGGGGAGAGAGCCGCCTCTGGGAGGCTAGGCTGGCTTCTGCAGCAGAAGGGACCAGGCAGGAGTTCTGCCCCGAGGAACACCGTCCTCGCTGCACACGTGAAGTCCCACAAGCCCAGCCCCAGAGGCCCCACCTCGTGTCCCCTTCTCCCCAGTATTACCCGTTCTCTCCAGTCAGGGATCTTGCAGCTTTCCCAGCCCAGGATCCCAAGATGGCTTCACGCCTCCCTCCTGAATCTCTTCCCCAGCACCTTTTCCTTCTCTGTCTCCCCTTCTCTACAACCTGGCCCGTGGTTAAGAGTCAGGCAGCCCAAGTCTTCAGGAATCCCTCTCCCCAACAATCGCCCCTGACCTTCCCCTTCCTCTCGCCAGCCAGATCCCCAGCCCCTGGGGATTGGTCCAAGGCTCTGGCGGTCAACAGTCTGGGCAGCTGTTCTGGAGGCTCTGACCTCATCCCTTAACTCTTTGAGCCCAGGCTGACTTTTTCCTCTCCCAACACTAACAGGCCCCAACCCACACCCGTGCCTGTCCTGTTTCCCCGCAGCAGGTGCGTCAGGCATCCCTTCGTACATTTTACAGACGAGGACGCTCTTGGCCATTCTGCTCCCGTGCTCTCAAGCCAGGCGGGGGCCTCACCCAGGAGATAGAGAGCCGGCAAGTGAGGGGATGCAAGAAATGGAAGGAGCAAGGAGTCCGTGCTCTAGAGCCTGACCCCTGTGGATTCATGCTCGTGCCCCTGGGCCTGAAGTCAAACAGGAGGACCTTACGTACATATTCATGCATTTATTCCACAAATATTTGTTGAGCAACTCCGTGTGCCAAGCACTAGGATAAAGCAGAGAATGAGGCAGACACAGCCCCTACCCTGCCTCTCTGAGAGCAATGGCTAGACCTCCCCCCTCCCACAGCGCTGTCATCATACATCACGCAGATGGACCACAGACACTGTCACAAATGCACACATGCGTGCGCGCACGCACACACACACACACACACACACACACAGAGGCCAGATTCTAAAGGAAGGACTGATTCCTCACTGACTCAGACTGTGGGTTGGCCAAGCCAGTGAAGGTGGGCGAGGAGGCTGTCAAGTTCACCATTGCCACAAGGGCAGTTTAGAGTAGGCAGGGGTCCAAGAGGTTCATCTTGGAAGCAGACTGCCTGGGTCTAAATCCTGGTTCATCACTGATGAACCGTAAGATCCTTAAGGTCTCAAAGCCTCAGATGCCCCTTCCACAAATAGAGGATAATAAAATGTGCTTCACAAGGAGTTGAAACTGATCAATTAAATCCTGAATATAATCTTTAGAGCCATGGTCTGGTGTATGATAGGCAGTTGGTAAATTTGAGTTGCTATGATATGTTAATGATATTATTAAAAGCTCCCAACAGGGGCATCTGGGTGGCTCAGCCAGTTGGGCATCCGACTTCGGCTCAAGTCATGATCTCATGGTTCATGGGTTCGAGCCCCGCATCGGGCTCTGTGCTGACAGCTGAGCCTGGAGCCTGTTTTGCATTCTGTGTCTCCCTCTCTCTCTGCCCCTCCCGCACTCATGCTCTGTTTCTGCCTCAATAATAAATAAACATAAACTAAGTAAAAAAAAAAAAGCTCCAAATAATCTTTATCAGGAGGCCACGGTCCCAAGAGAAAAGGACCTCCCTGCTTCCTTGTCCCCTTCCAGTGCCCCAGACGTGACACCCTCAGAGGACGAGTCCCAACCCATCTCCACAAAGCTACAGACTCACCCCCACCATGTCCTAGTCTCACTCAGCAATGCACACACCCTCACACACACACAGTCATCCTACAGAAGGGTTACCAGGGTGGAAAGTGACTTGCCCAAAGTCACACAGCAGGGACCAGAGGAGGCAAATCACTGTCCAAGAGAGGTTTGGGGGTAGACCCTTGCTTCTTGATTGTGGAGGAAAGGCGGAGTTATTGACGGCTCTGCTCTTGGGCCCAGGGGCTCAGAAGATCCAGGAAGTGGCAAGAATCAGGATCTAGTTCCCCAGAACTGCTACCCTTCTCCTTCCCCCGGTTGTCCCAGATGGGAGGCCTTAGGCCCTCCAGCTCATAAGTGGGGCATAGACGAGTCTGCCACGTGGAAAGAATGAAGGCTCTGGAGCACATAGGCCCAGGGCAGAATCCCAGCTCCACTGCTTCCTCTGAGATCGTCAGCAAGCCACTTAGCCCCCTGAGGCTCAGCGTCTTCATCTGTGAAATAAGGATAAGAACTCTCATTGGGGTGCCCTATGGATTAAATGAAATGATATCATACATTAAGTGCCTGGTATGCAAGAGGTGATTAACGTATGCAAGAGGTGCTTAGTTATGGTGGTTATCAATGTGGCTATTTTTTCTTAAGGTTTTTTTTTTTTAAGCAATCTCTACATCCATATGGGGCTTGAACTCATGACCCAGACGTCAAGAGTCTCAAGCTCTTGCAGGCGAGCCAGCCAGGTGCCTCATCCGTGTGGCCTTTACAATAAGCAGGGCCCGGGGGCGGGGCGGGGGGGGAGGTTGGGGGGGAGTACTTCCAGCCATTAAGGAGAGGGACTGCCATTCAGCCTCATCATTTCCAACAGTCATTTCTCATAGTTCCCCTATTCTGAAACCGTTTTTAAAACTCATCAAAGCTATAGCTAACTTTAACAAGAGCTTGTGATGGTCAGAGGTTGCCACGTTTCAACCACAAGTAGATGTGATTCCAGCCCCAACTGGGAGAACCTAAGTGAGCCTTCAGCCTCTACAGCCTCCACTCAAGGACTTGGGTCCTTTCTGTTTAGAGTCTTGAGATGTTGATTTCAGGGCCCTGTAAAATCTCCCCACATGCCAGGCTGGTTCAGCTCTCTACTGTACAAGTGAGCAATCTGAGGGGCACTTGGCTGGTTCAGGTGGTAGAGCATGTGATTCTTGATTTTTCGTGATTGTGAATTCGAGCCCTACATTGGGCATAGAGCTTAAATAAAAAAATAATAATAAAAAATAGGTGTGCCTGGGTGGCTCAGTCAGTTAAGCATCCGACTTCAGCTCAGGTCATGATCTCCCGGGCCATGAATGCGAGTACCACATCAGACTCGGTGTGGGCAGCTCAGAGCCTAGAGCCTGCCTCAGATTCTGTGTCTCCCTCTCTCTCTGCCCTCTCCCTCTGACACTCTGTCTCTCTCTGTCTCTGAAAAATGAATAAACCTCAAAAAATGTTTAAAAGTAAATAAATAATAAATTTTTAAAAAGAAAGAAAGAGGAAAAAACAGATGAGTAATCTGGGCCCAAGAGAAGGGCTATGCCTGGATCTGGAGGCCAAAGGGCACAGCAAGAGGTGGCTGGGCGGTGGATCGGAATGAGGAGTCAGGAATAATAACAGAGAGGCGCTTTGGATGCTGTTAGCCCCATCAGCTGGCAGTGTAGGTTGGCCAGGGAAGGAAGGGTTAAATGATTGCTAATGATCAGACAGCTAGGAAGAGGCAGTTTTGAGAGAGGACACACAAAATAACTCACTAATCAACGTAAATAATATTGTAATGTAACATTTTAAAAATTCACATAGAAAAAAAAAAAGGAGCAAACTACAGCCCATGGGCAGGCCGTCTGTTTTTGTAAATAAAGTTTCATTGGAACCAGGGCCAGGATCACGGTGAGTCATGGGTGATAGGATTGTGTGTGTAAGTACAGGGTTGGATCCTGCCTTTGTTTAAAATTTGAGTCAGGGGCATCTGGGGGGTTCAGTCAGTTAAGGCTCAGGTCATGATCTTCTGGTTTATGAGTTCGAGCCCCACATCGGGCTCTGTGCACACAGCTCAGAGCCTGCTTGAGATCTTCTGTCTCCCTCTCTCTCTGGTATTCCCAAACTTGTACTCTCTCTCTAAAAAATAAGTAAACAATGGGGTGCCTGGGTGGCTCAGTCAGTTGAGTGTCTGACTTCGGCTCAGGTCATGACTTTGCAGTTCATGAGTTCGAGCCCCATGTCAGGCTCTGTGTTGACAGCTCAGATCCTGGAGCCTGCTTCAGATTCTGTGTCTCCCTCTCTCTCTCTGCCCTTCCCCACCTTGTGCTCTGTCTGTCTCTCTCAAAAATAAATAAATATTTTTAAATGTTTAATAAACAAATAAATATTAAAAATAATAACTGAAAATAACATATTTTTTAATTAAATTAAAAAATAAAATTTTGTTCATAATGGATTTTTTTTGCATCAATTTCCTTTTTTTTTTTTCCTAATATCTACACCCAACATGGGGCCCTAACTCCCAACCCTGAGATCAAGAATCTCATGCTCTTCTAACTGGGCCAACCAGGCCTTTAAATATTGCATTAAAATATTGTTTTCTTTTTTTTTAATTTTTTAAAATGTTTTATTTATTTCTGAGAGAGAGAGAGAGAGAGACAGCGTGAGCAGGGGAGGGTCAGAGAGAGAGGGAGATACAGAATCTGAAACAGGCTCCAGGCTCTGAGCTGGCTGTCAGCACAGAGCCTGACGAGGGGCTCGAACCCACGGACCGTGAGATCATGAACTGAGCAGAAGTCAAATGCCCAACCGACTGAGCCACCCAGGCGCCCCTGAAATACTGTTTTCTTGATCAGTGAGTCTGGGGGCCCCTCAGATTTTGCAGCCAAAGCAAATCTGGCTCACTCACTTCCCCCTAGGACTAGCCTTCTGTGGTATAGGATCGGATCCAACAGTGGTGGGCTTGGTACAGCGTTGAAGGCTGCACCGAGCTGGGGCAGACGGGAGGCCCCTGCGCCTGCCCAGGGTGCGGCCTCTGAGGCCAGCAGACTCCTCTCGTCTGACAGCCTTTTCAGGCGGCGGCCCAGGAAACCACTGAGGGCTACAGAGCTGCCCTCAAAGCACCGGAGGTTGAGGGGTCCGGGGAGGGAGGCGGCACGCAGGCGAGGAGCCATGAGACTTTGGGTTACACAGTGCCTTCTTCCCCCTTTTCTCCGGGCCTCAGTTGCTCCATTTGTGCAATGGGCACTACATAGCACTGAGTTCAGACCAGGGGGCCAAGAGTCACGCAGGGGCAATCTGGCACAGGCGGTGGCATCCACCAGCACCTCGCCAGGGAAAGCCCCAGCATTCACAGTCCCATCCCAGCCTCCAGCCCAGCACCTGACTTTGGTGACGGGAACAGGATGCAGCGGGACTCACTAAGCAAGACAAATACTATTTTAGCATAGTACTTTCAAAATTCAAGGGGTGCCTGGGCTGCCTCAGTCGGTTCAGCGTGCAACTCTTGAACCCCAGGGTCATGATGAGTTCAAGCCTCACGTTGGGCTTGGGCGTAAAGCCTACTTAAAAAAAAATAAAATAAATATGGGGCGCCTGGGTGGCTCAGTTGGGTAAGCGTCCGACTTCGGCTCAGGTCATGATCTCACGGTTTGTGGGTTCGAGCCCCGTGTTGGGCTCTGTGCTGACCGCTCAGAGCCTAGAGCCTGCTTCAGATACAGTGTCTGCCTCTCTCTCTGACCCTCCCCTGCTCATACCGTCTCTCTCTCAGAAATAAATAAAACATTGAAAGATCTTTTAAAAGAAATAAAAAATTAAATTAAATAAATAAAATTAAATAAAACAAAATAAAATAAAATTCAAATTGGCAGGGCACCTTGCCACCTCAGTCAGTAAAGCATGCAACTCTTTTTTTTAATAATTTATTTATTTTTTAATTTCCATCCAAGTTAGTGTAGAGCATGTGACTCTTGATCGCGAGGCTGTGAGTTTGAGCCCCATGTTGGATGTAGAGATAAATAGATAGATAGATAGATAGATAGATAGATAGATAGATAGATGGATAGATAGATAAAATTTTTTTAAATAACATTTTAATTGGCAAACTATGACCTCCAGGCCAGCCATCAGTTTTTTCTTTTTTTTTCAAAAAAACTTTTTTTTTTAATTTCTAGGAGAGAGAGAGAGAGACAGTGTGAGCAGGGGAGAGTCAGAGAGAGAGGGAGATACAGAATCTGAAACAGGCTCCAGGCTCTGAGCTAGCTGTCAGCACAGAGCCAGACGCGGGGCTCGAACCCACGAACCGCGAGATCATGACCTAAGCGAAAGTCAGACGCTTAACCGACTAAGCCACCCAGGCGCCCCTTATAAATAAATGTTTCATTGGAACAAACTGCTTGGGCTCAAATCTTGGTTCCTACCTTACCCGTCTGATCTTGTGCTAGTTCTGTTGCTTTTCTCAGCCTCAGTTTCTTCATCTGGGAAATGGAGAGAAGAGCAATCCCCAGGCCAAAGATTCCCTCTTCAGATTAAATCCAATAATGCACATAAGCCCTTTGAGCAATGACTGCCCCTCAGGGGACACTAAATCACAGCAATGGTCATTGTTATTATTAGTTGCTATTGTCATAGTATTCGAATTTTTTTTAATTTTTTTGTTTATTTATTTTGAGGGGGGCCAGGGAGGGGCAGCCAGGGAGGGAGAGAGAGAATCCTAAGAGGGCTCTGCGCTGTCAGCACAGAGCCTGACTTAGGGCTCAATCCCATGAACTATGAGATCATGCCCTGAGCAGAAACCAAGAGTCGGATGCTTAACTGAATTAAGGCACTCCTAGAATGTTTTTAAGTGTATTTATTTAAGTGATCTCTATGCCCAACGGAGGGCTCAAACTCATGACCCAGAGATCAAGAGCCACCTCCTCTACCAACTGAGCCAGCCAGGTGCCCCAGGAAATGTTTAAATAAGAAGCAGACATTCATGGGGGGAGTCAACATGGGTACACATGCTAAGAGTCCACAGGCATCTAGTGCCCACCGTGTGCTAGGCCTATTCTGTGCATTCCGCATCTGTGCACCCATTTAAGCCTCACAATAATTCCTCACTTTATTGGCAAGAGACTAGTGTCATTCCCGTTTTCAGCTGAAGACCGAGGCACATGGCAATGATACCACTAGCAGGGATCACATACCCCGTAAGTGTGTCACCTGGATTCAAATGCAGGCAGTCTGGCTCCAGAGTCCAGGCCCCTCCACTATGATGCTCCATGTCCCCCTGATGGGCACACTGCCCCAGACACACAACCACATGCTGACAGCCTTTTACTCATTCTGTCACACTCCAAACTGCCATCCTGAGAGTCCCTCTTACACACCGGTTTACCATGACCGGTAGAGATGACCTCAGCCATGCACGCTTGGTCACACGTTGTGACTGCCATCTACCCCAAGGCCACCTATCATGCATCAACCTCCTCACAGCCACAGCACACTAGTCTCTCTGTCACAGAACAGCTCCCGAGGAACCAGGGCTTGATGGACCCCTGCCCAACGTCTCTCCCTTGGAATTTTTCTTTCCTTTTTTTTTTTTTTTTAATGTTTATTTTTGAGAGAGTGAGCACATGCATGCATGGGGGAGGGGCAGAGAAAGAGAGAGAGACAGGGGATCTGAAGCAGGCTCTGTGCTGACAGCAGAGAGCCAGATACAGGGCTCGAAACCACAAACCAAGTGATCATGATCTGAGCCGAAGTCAGATACTTAACCAACTGAGCCACCCATGTGTCCTGGAATTTTTCCAGTGATACTGTCCCTGAGGCCATAGCTGCAGGTGGGAGGACACTCTAACTCTTTGATGGACAGATGGACACCTGAGCCCCAGAACAGGAAGGAACCAGCCAAAACATACAGCAGCAAGGCCACTGCTGAGCTGCGGGGGCCTCCTGCCCAGCCAGTAGATTCCTGAGGGACCCGGCTTTTCCCTTCACCCACCTTTAGTGCCTGGGCT
The DNA here is from genome assembly GCF_003009895.1 of Hyaena hyaena. Classification (NCBI taxonomy): domain Eukaryota; kingdom Metazoa; phylum Chordata; class Mammalia; order Carnivora; family Hyaenidae; genus Hyaena; species Hyaena hyaena. Next base: position 861,562 of record NW_024081263.1, read on the forward strand.
GGACTTCAGGCTCCAGAAAAATGTGGGGCACCTTCCCTTTGCCTTTGCTGCCCCTCACACTAAGTTTGGACTTAGGAACAAAGCAGGGAGATTGAAGGGGCCTCTCATGCCTCATCTGGGCCAGATCCCTGCCCACCTGGGAGCTGAGGTCCCTCCCACCCCCCGTCGCTGTTGAGTGCTTTCACTCCAGGCTTTCTACCACCAGGCCCCGCACAACTTACCCGGCTGCCCTCATGGAGGGTCTGATCCAGCTTCAAACGCCGCCCTCCTTCTCTCTCTCTCTGTATCTCTCTCTGTCTCCATCACAGGCACACACACAGACACACACACGCACAGGGAAACATGCAGACACAGTAACATACACCTCTTTCCCCTTATCTTCCTCCCCCGCCTTCCCATCTTATTCGATGGAAGAATCCCACTGAAGGTCCAAATGCTCAGAGAAAGGACAAGTGGGTCCTAATCATACTCACCTCCTCGGTCGCTGGGGCCAGGTCTTGGAGCTGCTCAGAGCCACGGTTGCCTCAGCGAAGTGGGGATCATAAGGGACCTGCCTCCCAGAGACGTACAACAGTTAAATTAGATAATTCAATTAAGCGCTCAGTGCTGTGTCTGGCTTGTAGTAACTCCCTAGTAAATGAGAGCTTTAATAAAATTGAGTGAAGTGCTTTGAAAAGTTGGCAGTAGTGTATACAAAGCGGGTCTCCCAACTCCTGCCACATGAGTTAAGCAAGACGGGAATTAGTGGCAATTCCCCGATGAGAAAATTGAGGCTCGGAGTCTGAGGGGGGGCTCCGATCTCTGCATGCCAACCCTCCTCCCCCCAGTGCCGCTGGCACATCCAGTCGTGGCTGGGTAGGTGCGTTATAAATGACTCTGCGGGGCCACCAGTAAGCAAGGGGGTGGTATCTTGCCTAAAGATCTGAGAAGACAGAGGCTGTGTTCCCAGCACCTTGCACTCCGAGCTGTCAGAGATGACTGGCAGCCCAACCAAAGGCTGTGTCCTCTCTTTACAGGTGATGACCTCCCCCTGAGGAAGCCCTGTAGTGTGATTAGAGGGCCCAGCCCCACCCGGCCGACATGAATACCTCGGCCCCACCCGCCGTCAGCCCCAACATCACGGTTCTGGCACCGGGAAAGGGTCCCTGGCAAGTGGCCTTCATTGGGATCACCACGGGCCTCCTGTCCCTGGCCACAGTGACGGGCAACCTGCTGGTCCTCATCTCCTTCAAGGTCAACACTGAGCTCAAGACAGTCAACAACTACTTCCTGCTCAGCCTGGCCTGTGCTGACCTCATCATCGGTACCTTCTCCATGAACCTCTATACCACATACTTGCTCATGGGCCACTGGGCTCTGGGCACCCTGGCCTGCGACCTCTGGCTGGCCCTGGACTACGTGGCTAGCAATGCCTCCGTCATGAACCTGCTGCTCATCAGTTTTGACCGCTACTTCTCCGTGACCCGGCCCCTGAGCTATCGAGCCAAGCGCACGCCCCGCCGGGCGGCCCTGATGATCGGCCTGGCCTGGCTGGTTTCCTTCGTCCTCTGGGCCCCCGCCATTCTCTTCTGGCAGTATCTGGTAGGGGAGCGGACAGTGCTGGCCGGGCAGTGCTACATCCAGTTCCTCTCCCAACCCATCATCACCTTTGGCACAGCCATGGCCGCCTTCTACCTCCCCGTCACGGTCATGTGCACGCTCTACTGGCGCATCTACCGGGAGACGGAGAACCGGGCCCGGGAGCTGGCGGCCCTGCAGGGCTCCGAGACGCCTGGTAAGGGGGGCGGCAGCAGCAGCAGCTCAGAGCGGTCCCAGCGGGGGACTGAGGGCTCCCCAGAGACCCCTCCAGGGCGCTGCTGTCGCTGCTGCCGGGCCCCCCGGCTGCTGCAGGCCTACAGCTGGAAGGAAGAAGAGGAAGAAGATGAAGGCTCCATGGAGTCCCTCACGTCCTCAGAGGGTGAGGAGCCTGGCTCTGAGGTGGTGATCAAGATGCCCATGGTGGACCCCGAGGCGCAGGCCCCCGCCAAGCAGCCCCCCCGGAGCTCTCCCAACACAGTCAAGAGGCCGACCCGGAAGGGGCGCGAGCGAGCAGGCAAAGGCCAGAAGCCCCGTGGGAAGGAGCAGCTGGCCAAGCGGAAGACCTTCTCGTTGGTCAAGGAGAAGAAGGCGGCTCGGACCCTGAGCGCCATTCTGCTGGCCTTCATCCTCACCTGGACACCATACAACATCATGGTGCTGGTGTCCACTTTCTGCAAGAACTGTGTTCCCGAGACCCTGTGGGAGCTGGGCTACTGGCTGTGCTACGTCAACAGCACCATCAACCCCATGTGCTACGCACTCTGCAACAAAGCCTTCCGGGACACCTTCCGCCTGCTGCTGCTCTGCCGCTGGGAAAAACGTCGCTGGCGCAAGATCCCCAAGCGCCCCGGCTCCGTGCACCGCACCCCCTCCCGGCAATGCTGAGGGCCCCTCGCCTGCGCCCCGCCACCCCAGTCCAGTCCCCGGGAGGGCCGGGGAGGAAGCGGGCAGGGGATGCGACCTCAGACCCAGGGCCCTGCTCAGCCTTCACCGGGCTTCGCAGGCCCCTAGGTCACCTTCCCGGACAGCCCAGACAGACCCTGCCAACTTTCCAAACTTCGCCCTTCCCAGCTAGGGAATGAACCCGGGGAACTGGTTTTTCTGTTCCCTGCTGGGTGGGAATGGGCTCTTCACCCGGAAGAAGGCTTTGGGGGGGAGGGGGGAGCCGGGAGGAGGCTCCAGGCTTCGGATCCCTTGTTTGCCTTCTGGCAGGAAGTCCTTTAGGGAGCCAGCAGGGCGGGCCAGGAGAAAGAAGGTTTACATTTCAATCATCCCTGGCCGGGGGCTGGCCCGGATTGCGGTGGGAGATGGCACCCCCTGGGGCAACAGCAGGGAACTGACACCCACCACTGAGGGAAAAGCTTGGCTCCTAGGGAGCGGTACCCCCCACCTCCCCCAGCTGGGGATCCCCTCCCTCTGCAGGCAGAACCCACTCTGCGGGGGGCGGGAGGGGGGCTCAGCACACTCTCCAGGATTGTTCAGCCTCCCTGCAAATGTCCCCAGAGCGTCCCTATGTGAGTCACCCCCAAGGCAAAGGTCCAAACATCAGCCAGGACAATGACACCAGAAGAGACCAGATGGGCTAGTCACACACCAAGTCCCGAGGCAGCCGCAGGACCAGGCACCAGGTGTCCTGATTGTCTCACTATGGAGTTTCCCTGGGAGTGAGGGGCAGGGGTCCCTGCTGTCCCGCCCCACACCTATGCCCTCTGCTCCAGAGAAACCCTCCGCCCCTCCCTCCCTGGCTCACAGCCGCCACCTGGACAGGTCTGCTCCATGCAGCTCTAGCCAGGCCTCCCGCATGCTGCCTGCTTCCGGCCGGCCCCACACAGGCCTGGCCCGGCCCACGGGTCCTCTCCTGTGAGCTCCCAGTCCAACCCATGCATGGCCTCCCAGCCGCCCTTATCTCCAGGCCCAGTCTGACCCCACATGTTCTTTCCTTCCATCCTCAGCAAGTGCTGAGTCTGTGAATAAAGCCACGTGACTAGTGGGCGCAACGGGGCCTTCTTCCCTGTGTGGATCCAGGGCCTGGTCTAAACCTGGGGCAGAATGGGACAGGGAGGGCCCAAGAATTGAGGACTGTGAGCCACTGTCCTGGGGCGGCGGGGGGTCCCAGAAGGGGCAGCATTGAGTGGCTGGATCTCCTGACACCTGTGGGCCCCAGCACCCCGGAGTCCCCGGCTCAGGTGAGTGGGGCTGTAATGGGCAGGCCTGGATACTGGAAGTAGGGAGGCCAGGTGGAAGATATTGCCCTTGCCCGTAGCCCAGCATATTTTCTAACAGCTCTGCCGTATGTGGCTATTCCAGGGGCCCCTTATACCCGGGGAGAGCGGAATGGCTCCAAGGCCCCATTTACAGACGGGGACACGAAGGCCCAGTGACCCAGGAGGACTCTTTAGGGTTCCCCTACACAGCAACACTCAGGCTTCCAGATAATTCACAGCCTCCTGACCCCTGGACTACAGAGATGGGGTGCCAGGCCAAAGCACTGCACAAAGGTGACCCTCAGACCAGGTTCTAAGGCATTTCATTGGTGAGAGGAGCCCTAAAGCCTAAAGTAAAGGAAGCTCAGAGCGGGTAGTCCCACAGCATAGAGCAGTGATTCTCAAAGTCTGGTTACCATTGGGAGTCCTCAAGCCCACCCTTAGGTTCAAGGATTCACTAGAAAGGCAACCAGAACTCAGCAAAGCCATCACGCTCATGGTTATATTTTATTACAGTAAAAGAATATAAATTAGGGGCGCCTCGCTGGCTCAGTTGGAGAAGCATTCGGCTCTTGATCTCGGTGTTGTGAGTTCGAGTCCCACATTGGCAATACAGATTACTTAAAATCTTTAAAAAAAAAAAAAAGGATATAAATTAAAATCAGCAAGGGGCGGCTGGGTGGCTCAATCGGTTAAGCATCCGACTTCGGCTCAAGTCATGATCTCACGAGTTTGAGCCCTGTGTCAGGCTCTGTGCTGACAGTCAGCTCAGAGCCTGGAGCCTGCTTCAGATTCCGTACCTCCCTCTCTCTCTGACCCTCCCCTGCTCATGCTGTCTCTCTCTCAGAAATAAATAAAAAATATTTTTAAAAATTTTTAAATAAATACATAAATTAAAATCGGCAAAAGCACATAGGGCAGAGTCCAAAAGAGACCAGGTCAAACTTCGAGGTGTCCTCTCCCAGTGGAGTCATGGGGACAGCACTTAATTCTCCCACGTGTGACAACATGTATGAAGTATTGCCCGCCAGAAAGCTTACCTGAGCATTGAAGTCCAGTATTTCTACTGGCAATTGCTCATGTAAGCATGGCTGACCCTAGTTACTTAGTCTCCAGCCCCTGCAGAGGTTAATCTGACACCACAAGGCCCAAAGCCTCTAGAAAAGCAAAGACACGCTTATCAAGCAGAATATCCCAAGAGTTTAGGGGTGATCTCCCAGGAGCCAGCTAAGGGCCAAACTGTTCTTTGGAATGGGCAGGGTTTGGACAACCCAGACCCCCTGAGTTCATCCTTGAAGGTACAGTTGTCCTGACCAGTAGCAGTAGTATCACCCAGGATCTTTTAGAACTAGAGGTTCGCAGGGTCACCCCAGATTTACTGAATCAGAAACTCTAGCCATGTGCTTCATCGAGCCCTCAGGGTGTTCTGATGCAGGCTGAAGTTGGAGGAATGCTAGCCAGAGGAACGAGGTCCTGGGTGGGGTTAAACATTTGCAGAGAGGGAATGGAAGTTCACCCCACACACAGCTATCGGGACTTCCGGAAGCCTTATTTAAAAAAAAAATTTTCTTTTAATGTTTATTTATTTTTGAGAGAAAGAGGCAGACAGAATGCGAGTGAGGGAGGGGCAGAAAGAGAAGGAGATGCAGAATCGGAACCAAGCAGGCTCCAGGCTCTGAGCTGTCAGCACAAAGCCCAATGTGGGGCTCGAACTCACCAGCCACGATATCATGACCTGAGCCGAGGTCCGATGTTTAACCCACTGAGCCACCAAGGTGCCCCCCTACCCCAAAGCCTTTGGAAAAGAAGCTGCCAATGCTATGGGCAGGGGCAATCCACAGGAAAGGGAGACAGGACAGGCTGGCCAGGAGCACAGCACCGTGAAGAGCGGCCCCAGGACAATGACCCCAGGCCCCTCTCCCTCCAGCACAGCTTTCTGGGAGTCACCTCTAGATTCTGGGAGTGCCCCACCCTCGCCACTGCTCCCTCATGGCCCTGAACCCCCTTTAGGGTTAAACACCCTGCCCTGTGCTGATGGCACTGGAATGGATGTCCCGGTGGCCGAGAGACCCAGGAAGCCAAGGGGTGTTGGGAAAGCACTAGAATCAGATTGGCCTAGAGCCCCCACTGGGAGCCAAGAGTGGGGGGTGGGAAGCAGGGCTGGTATTCACATCAAGAACAGGGCTAGCAGTTCACACTCCGTCCCTGGCCCCAGGCGCAGGTCCCACCTGCCCAAGCCCCCGTCCCCACACAGCCGCCCGCAAGCCTCTTATTTTTAGTGCCCTCACCTCTGCAAGGGGAACGGGTTCCTCGCTGAAGAGTGAAGAGGATGAGACAGACTAACAGGAAAGCACCTCCATGGCTCTGTGAGCGGCGTTACCACAGGACGAGGCTGTTCTCAGGTAAAGGCCAGAAACCAAGCGGTTCCAGACCCACACCTTTCCCTCCACCTGCAGCGGGGGCTTCAGAGTCCAGAGTCCCTTCCCCCACCCCACCCCACAGCCAGGGGGGAAGAAACACGGCTTGAGGGAAAAAGTAGCAGGGGGCAAGCCTGGGTCGGAGGAGGGCATGCAATCCCCGAAGACATCATCCCAGGGCCCTGCAAGCCCCTGCAGCAGGATTCCTTCAGAGCCAGCTGCCAGGAGATGGAGGAAATGGCTCGAGTCTGACAGGAGGCTCAGTGGCTGGACATGGCATCAGTCCACCCCAAACACCGCACACAGACACACACAGACACACACACAGACACAGACACAGACACACACACACACACACACACCACGGAGGGAGTCCTTCTTGGCCCCAGAAACAAGGCTGTCATATGTGAACGAGAAGCAGAGAAAGAATGAGGTGGCTCTGTGAATGTCACCTCCTCCCCTACCAGGTTGGAGTGGGCCCGGGAAAGGGCACTGGTCAGGACTCTCTCCTTGGGGGCTGCCCCCTCCCGGCCTTGCCACCCTGCCATTGTGGTACTTTGGCGCCATCTGCTGGCCACCCAGAGAATAGCCCTGCCGAGAATCACGGCGCTTAGAACCTGCCTGGCTGCTTCCCAGAGAACAGGACCACGGGGCAAATGATAGAGTAGACGGTCTTGGCCACCTTTGCAACTGTCCCCACACCTCGACAGGAAGCCAGGGCCCCGGGAGGATCACTTCGCTTGGCTGTCACGCTAAAACTGTTGAGGCAGGCCCGACCTCTCTCCTGTATGCCAGCTTCACCGGACAAGTAGACTTGGCATCCGGACAGCCCCACATTCTCCAAGTGCCTTTTTTTTTTTTATATAAAGTGTTTTTTTTTAATGTTTTATTTATTTCTAGGAGAGAGAGAGACAGCGTGAGCAGGGGAGGGTCAGAGAGAGAGGGAGTCACAGACTGAAACAGGCTCCAGGCTCTGAGCTGGCAGTCAGCACAGAGCCCGACGCGGGGCTCGAACCCACGAACCGCGAGATCAGGACCCAAGCGAAAGTCGGACGCTCAACCGACTAAGCCACCCAGGCGCCCCTCCAAGTGCCTTTTGAAATCCTCAGTTTCCTTCCTCGCAGGCTGGCTCTGATTTTACAGAACAGCTGCAGACCCAACCAGACATTCAGGCAGTTACCTGCTCACCTTTATAGCACAAAAGCCTTTTGAATGCCAGGTGCCCCACACCAGCCTCAAGCTCCAAAGACTTTGGGGTGATGTCTTTGTTCTCAGCACCCTTGCAACACGCACAAACTGCTCAACTCCAGGAATCTGACTATCACACAAAATAGGCCTGAAAATTACTGTCACTCTTCCATCTGGCCCCTGTACTTCCTTCACCCCAATTCCTGGGGTTCCTGGCCATCACCATGCACTCAGCGCTCCATCCAGAAATCTAGGAATCATCTTGGACTCCTCCTTTTCATTCCCTGTACCCAGCTGGTCAGTCCACCTCCTGAATAGTTCTCAAATTCATCCAGTGCTCTCCATCCCCACTGTCAGCATCCTAGTGCAAGAGCCCCTTAATTTAGGGGTTAACAAACTTTCTCTACAAAGGGCCGGATAGTAAATGTTTTAGGCTCTGTGGACCAAGAGGCAAAATTAAGAACATTATGTAGGTACTTATGTATTATAGTCTCTGTCACAGCTACTCAATTTTTCCATTGTTAGGCAAAAGCAGCCATAACCAATACATAAGCAAATGAACATGGCTGTGTTCCAATAAAACTTTATTTAAATTCCACTGAGATTTGAATTGCACCTAATGTTCACGCGTCACAAAATATTATTCCTCATTTGATTTTTTAAATCTTTTTTTCACCATTTAAAAATGCAAAACCCGTTCTTAACTTACAATGGGCACAAAAACAGGCCAACCAGCTGTAATTTGCCAACCGCCGACTTAATTGATCTCATTCCCATTCATCCTCCATGCTTCGGCCAAAGTGATTTTGCCAAAATATAGAATTGATGCTGCCAATCCCTTGCTGACAACTAGCCAATAGCTTGAGATAAAAATGCAAGCCCCTCAGCCTCCAAAAGCCTTCCATTCAGTGCTTCTTCAGTCTCTTCTGTGACCCCTCACCTCCTAGACCCTACACAGCCCCTGAAATTCTCCTGGTCCTCACACAGACCCCAAGCCCACTCATTCCTGCTTTTCACTCCCTCCAGTTTCTCTGCTTGGAATTTTCTTGCCCCACTAAAAAGGGAAAGGTTCTGTTTCCTTTACATTCTACTCACAAAATTTCTGACACCAAATGTGTGGGATTTTTCCTTCCTGCACCAGCCAATTCTCCAACATTAGCCAGGTGTCCAACAATTGATTCTTCTTTTTTTAAGTCTATTTACTTATTTTGAGAGAGAGTGCGCAAGCAGAGGAGGGGGAGAGAGGAAGAGAGAACCTCAAGCAAGCTCCACACCATCAGCACAGAGCCCAACACAGAGCTCAAACTCACAAACTGTGAGATCATGACCTGAGCCGAAACCAAGGGTCAGACGTTCAACCAACTGACCCACCCAGGTTCCCCCCCCAACAACCGATTCTGACACTACCTGTAGTTAACATCCGATCTCACCGGTGAAGGGCTCAGTGCTATGAGACTCCCCCCTCGTCAGATGCCAACCTCAAGTAGTGGGTCCTGAGGTTACCCACACTGATGTCCGATTTGGCTACAAGTTGGGAATCCCCACGACTCCCTCCTCAGGCTCAATATTCTTGGTTTTTTGTTCAATAATTTGTTCACACACACACAAAAAATTGTTCACAGAGGTCAGACAAATACATTTACTGGTTATGTAATAACTAAAAGAGAATGAACCGATGAACAGCGAGTTCCTAAAGGGTCCTGAGTGCAGGGGCTTCTATTCCCATGGAGGTGGAGTGTACCACCCAGCCAGCACATGAATGTGTTTACCAGCTGGGAAGCCCTCTTGGACCCCATACTGTAGGGATTTTGATGGAGGCTTCATCATGTAGTTGTGATCGATTATTAATCCAATCTCCAGCTCCTCTCCTCCCCAGAGGATAAGACAGGCACAGAAAGTTCTAAGCTTCTAAGCCCCCACCCTGAGACTATCCAGGAGTCTATCAAGAGTCATCGCATTAGAAATCGCCCAGGAAATTCTAAGGGATTTAGGAGTTGTGTGTCAGGAACCAGAATCAAAGACCAAATACTAAGAATAAAGATGCTCCTAATGTCCCTATCACTCGGGAAACCACAGAGAAGTTTGGGAGGAAGGCCAAGAGTGTAGGAGCCAGAGTTGGTGAATTGGAACAAATCATTTCATTATTCCAAGGGTCAGTTTCCTCATCTATAAAAGGAAGATGATCGTGATGGGCCTGTCACATATTAAGCACTCAATAAACATTCCATTCCTTCTCCAAGCCCCATGGTCTTACTTCCCTTTCCCACACTCCTCTGCCTCTGCCCAGCCAAATCCAGGGGTTTGGAACGTGAGACCATGGCCCCTTAGGATCAGTAAAGTCCCAGGCACATTGCAATACAGTGGACAATAAGTGATCATTCTTACATGTTTGCTGCCGTAGACACCTGGGAACTAGACAGGAAGCCCATCGGCTTCTCTGACTCCCATCAGTATTCTCCCTGCTCTGACATGCGGACAACACTCTTTTTAGATCTTGAAACATCCCTCAAGATGGATGTCATTGTCTCTATCTGTGATTTAATAAGAAATACATATTTGGTCTTTGTCCCCAGCCCCTGAGCAATAGGTGTGAGAAGAGCATCTTTTGCTATTCACAGGCCCCTTTCGGCCCTACCTGAGTTTATGCCAATGATATAACTCTTGGGGTGGAGGGACCCTAAAGAGCTGGACCCTAGAGCATTTGCCAAAGGAACCAATCCCTGAATAGAGGTCTCAGCCCCACCCCTGACCTCAGGGAATGGAGAAGAGCTGGAGTTCATTATAATCACTAATGGCCGAGGACTTGATCCGTCATGCCTTCATGATGGCACCTCCATAAAATCCCCTAAATGACAGAGAACAGAGAGCGTGCAGGTCCATGAACACATCAAGGTGCGGGAAGGACATCGCTAGAGAGGGCATGGGATCTCCATGTGCACCTTCCCTTCCCCCAACTTTGCCCCGTGCATCTCTTCTAGTTAGCTGTTCCTGAATTGTACCCTTTATAATAATAAACTGTTAATAGTAAGAAAAGCACTGTACTGAGTTCCATGAGTCATCCTAGAAAATTCTCGAACTTGAGGAGGATGTCAGGGGAACCCTTTGAATTGATAATACCTGGCCAGAAATTCCAGTGACAACCTGAGCCTTGCAACTGGCATCTCAAATGAAGGACAGTCTTGTGGGAATGAGCCCTTGACCTGTGGGATCTGATGTGGACTCCAGTAGATGGTGCCAGAATTGAATTGAACCGAATGAATTGAGTTGAATTGTAGGAGAATTGTTTGGTGTGAGGAAGGAAGGAAGGAAGGAAGGAAGGAAGGAAGGAAGGAAGGAAGGAAGGAAGGGAGGGAGGGAGGAAAGAAACACATTTGGTGTCACAGTGTTGTGAGGAAACTGAGTCTAAACTGAGGGTTAGACAGGGGTGGAGTCACGAGTCCGTTCCCAAATGATCTCTGTGCCCAGGCTCTCCTCTTCACCCTGGCTGCCACCTTGGCTGAGCAACTCATTCCACTTAGCAGTGCCTGCCTCACCATCTCCTCAGCCCCAGGGACCTCCCTCTAGCCCAGAGTCCTTAACTGCTGCTTACACTCCCATGTCCTTACTCCCCCCTACCCGAGAACATTCCTGCCCCCCTCCTCCCACCCCTAGCCATCAACCTTCCTCCCCTGAGAAGCCATGACATCCTTGATCCTTGTACTCGCCCTCAGTCAACTCCCTGGCCTTATTCCCAAAGGCGCTCTCAGCTCTCACCCCTCCTCACGGCCGCTACCCTCCACACTCACAACGAGTCCTTACCTCCCCTGTGTTCATTTGAATGAAACAAGACTCTCCAAATCCTTGTGTAATAAAACCTTGGAGGGGGGGATTATTTCACCCCCTGCACGTGAGAGGAGAGGGAGCCAACGCTCCCCCTCTGGCTTAACAAAAAACTCACAAGTATTTATACCTTCTAGAAAACAGAGATGTGAATTTAAATATTATTGCCAGGGCAACCCATTATTAAGGAAGACAAGCAATCAGAATCGCAAGATTTTAAAACTTAAAGGTGACTCTCCCAGGACAAAGCAACTTCCTCTTAAATGTGATTGTCTGACAAGATTCCTTTGTTAGAAATAACATTTGTGAGGCTGGTTTTATGATTCAGGGAAGAATCTGCTTTCATTTCCATGGCCTCAGGAAAAAAAGGAACATTTTCTCCTTATATAGAAGTGGGGATTTTTTATTGTTTTGGGGGGGGTGGGGGTTTTAGGGGATTTTTTAATGGTTTTTTGTGGGGGGGGGTTGTCACCACCAGTTAGAGGGATCTGGAATTTTTAAGACCGAGTGCTGGAATTCCATTAGTTAGCACCAAAAGAAACAAAGGCAGGTCTGAAGCGGGTTGTTCACAACACCCAGCCATCCGTCTACGTTTCCTTCAAACAGTGGCTTTACCATTTGCCTACATCAGGACTTGTCTAACTTAAGTGTGCATGAGTCACTTGGAATCTAAAATGCAAATTCAGGGGCACCTTGGTGTCTGTCGGTTGCTTTCAGCTCAGGTCACGATCTCACAGATTTGTGAGTTCAAGCCCTGCATCAGGCTCTGCGCTGAGAGCATGGAGCCTGCTTGGGATTCTGTGTCTCCCTCTCTCTCTGCATACCCCCAAAATAAATAAATAAATAAATATTTTGAAAATAGAAAATTTATTCATTTTAAGAGAGAGAGAGAGAAAGAGAGAGAGAGAGAGAGAGAGAGAGAGAATCCCAAGCAGGTTCCACAGTCCCAGCACCGAGCCCGACATGGGGCTCAAACTCACAAACCATGAGACCATGACCTGAGGTGAAAACAAGAGTTGGACACTTAACTGACTGAACCATGCAGGTGACCCATCAGAATAAATAGCTGTGTTTGTTTGTTTGTTGTTGTTGTTTTAATGCAGGTTCAGGGGCACCTGGGTGGCTCAGTGGGTTAAGCATCAGACTTGCAGCTCAGGTCATGATCTCATCGTTCGCAGGTTTGAGTCCCGCGTCGGGCTCTGTGCTGACAGCTCAGAGCCTGGAGCCTGCTTCAGATTCTGTGTCTCCCTCTCTCTCTGACCCTCCCCTGCTCTCGCTATCCCTCTCTCTCTCTCAGAAATAAATAAAACATTTAAAAAAAATTTAATAAATAAGTAAACATTAATAAATAAATAAATGAGTGAGTGAATGAGTGAATGAATGCAGGTTCAGATTATGATTCCAAAGGTCTGGGGTGAGGCCTGAGACCGTGCATACCTAACACGCAGGTGCTGCGCTTACCATTCGTCCCCAGATCCTGAATGGGAGGATCCTGGATGTTTATTCACGCTTTCTCCCCTCTCCTCAAACCTCTACCCCCACCCCCAGGCCCCCAGTTCTCACTCTCAGCAGATGACCTCATTTCCTGTTTTACTGAGAAAATAAGCCATCTGTGGGCGGAATTCCACAAGCTCCGGCCACACCTACCCAGCAGTTCTATACTCTTCCTGTCCTGTGTCTCACTGTGTCTCCCTGTGTCTCCCGTATGCTGCACCCCCAGCCGGTTCCCCCCCCCCCCCCCCCCCCCCCCGTCCTTACCCTAGACCCCGTCCCCTCTCCCTCCCGCAGAGACACCCACCCGGCAAGGTGCTGTCTCTCTCCTCTGGCACTTCCCCCTCCACTTAAGCAAAAGTTCCCTCCCATCTGAAAGGCACCAAAGACTTCAGGTCTCTTCCTCCAGCTTCTGCCTCGTTTCTCTCCCTTTCTGAGCAGCTCTGCTTTTTCTAGACACTGACTCCAGCCTGTCCCCTCTGGCCCCCTAAGCGCCCGCCAGTTGGCTCTTGCCCCAGCCGCAACCAAAACTGCCTTGTCAAGGTCAAGGTCACCAAAGACCTCCATGCCGATAAACCCAGCAGCCTTCCCCCAATACCCCGCTCCCCCAAGAGCAGCATTTGCCTGTCACCTTGGTCTCCATGGCGCACGCTCCCACCTACCTCACTGGCCCTCTGACCTGTGAAGGGCTGACTCCACTTCTCTTCCCTCTCTACGCTTACCCCACCAGCCCCCTCTGGTCATTCTGTGGCTCTAAAAGCCAACCGTACACACGACTCCCAGGTTCAAGTCCCCAGCCCAGGTGGTGGCGCCAATGCCGGACCAGTATGTCCTGCCAACATCTTGACCTTTCCATCCAGGTGTCTGTCAGCTCTCAGAGGAGACGAGGCCCAAACTGAGCTGCTGATTTCTCTCTTCTTTTAAAAAAAAAAAAAATCATATTTATTTATTTTTGAGAGAGAGAGAGAGAGAGAGCACGAGCAGGGAAGAGGCAAAGAGAGGGGGACAGAGGATCTGAAGCAGGTTCTGTGCTTACAGCAGTAAGTCCTATGCGGGACTCGAACCCACGAACCGTGAGATCATGACCTGAGCCCAAGTCAGACGCTCAACCGGCTGAGCCACCCAGGTGACCCTCATTTCCCCCTATTAAACCCATTCTGGGGCGCCTGCGTGGCTCAGTCGGTTGGGCGTCCGACTTGGGCTCAGGTCATGATCTCACGGTTCATGGGTTCGAGCCCCGCATCAGGCTCTGTGCTGACAGCTAGCTCAGAGCCGGGAGGCTGCTTTGGATTCTGTGTCTCTCTCCCTCTCGGACCCTCCCTTGCTCATGCTGTCTCTCTCTCTCTCAGAAATAAATAAAACATTTAAAAAATTTTTTAAATAAATAAATTAATTAAATACATAAACCCGTTCCTCCGGCAGTCTTCTCCACCTCAGTAAAGGCAAATCCAGCCTCCCAACAGCTCCAGCCAAAACCTTATAATCAATCATCCTCGATTCTTCTCTACCTAGGCCCCCCCCCCCAGGCTGATCAGCCCCCCTGTTGTGAACTGGGAAAGAGTGTCCTCAGTGCAGGCACGGCACCTCCACTCTGGAGTTCAGCATCACCCACAGGCCAGGGATTCGTGTCCAACTGCATGCGTATTGGCAGCGTGCCCTCTGGGGGCAGCCTCCCAGGCTGTTCCAGTTAAAAGGCAGTTGTACTTCCTGCTGCTTGGCACTTGCTTCCTGCCCACTTTCCAAGTCTGGTCCTGCCCCTCCTGGCAGTTCCTGATGGCCTTTCAATAAATTCTTTTGTTGCCTAAGAAAACCAGAAACTCAGACCGATAACTGTCGAGAAAACTGTAGGAATCCCTTCCTACCCTTACAATTAGAAAACTTCGCTTCTCCGTCATCCCCTGAAGTGCTCCGGAGAAGACTGCCAGAAGGCGGCCAGAGATGCCACCAAACTGAAGGCCAGTTGGGACAGGTCTGCTCTGGCGGACGCAAACCTGGTCTCCTCTTCATGCCTCCCTGTCTGCACCCCCAGCGTTCTGCTCCCTTCTGTGGGTCCCTCCTCCATGTCTGTGCTGCAAATGGCGCCAGTCCTCGGGTATCCAAGCTCTCCCTTCTGCCCTTCTCAGCCCACAAGCTCACCAGGGCATCCTTCACGCTCATAAGATGCAACCCCACCTCCCTTTTCTGAGCTGCAGACCGCCCCCTGCTGGAAACTTCCATCTGTGCCGACAGCTCAGAGCCTGGAGCCTGTTTTGGAATCTGTGACTCCTTCTCTCTCTCCCCTCCTCCACTCACACTCTGCCTCTCTTTGTCTCTCAAAAAATAAATGTTAAAAAAAATTTTTTTAATAAAAATAAAAACCAACTCCTAGGCTCACCCCTTCGAGATTCTGATTCAGTGGATGTTGAATGTGAGAGATTTTCCCAGAGGATTCTGGATGAGGGTGGGGACCACTCATCCTCATACGGGGCAGAGTATAGACAACTTTGAGCTTCAGCCTCTGACTGGCTCTCACCATTTCCAAATGAGTACCATGTTGTCTGGTCCTCACATGCACTGCACTCTCTTAACTGAGTGGCTATACATAATGTCCCCTCTGCCCGGTGACCCTGTCCCTCAAGTGTGTCACACAAATGCTTACTGGTGCCTCTGTCTCAGCTCAAATGAAGACTTCAGGAAGCTTTTCCCGATCTCCCCTGGGTTAAACTCTCTGTCCTCCATGGAGCCTAGTTCGCTGCGGACTGAGAGGGGCCCTTTGCTTCAGAGCCCTTGGCCTCCTCTGTCGACCAGATCCACGCCATCCTCAAGTGTACATTACGGTGACTTCAAAGAAAACAAAAAGGGAAATCTTGTTAAATCAACGATCTCACTTAAAAGTGTTCTTAACCTTTAAGAACTAGCCCCCGGTGCTTAAAATCCCAAACATTTGGTCCTTTGTGGAGGCTGGGAGCCACGTGAGGCAAGGGTCCTGTTCACCTTGACTCCAGGAAGTACAAGGAGCAGAGCAGGAATCAATACTTGTATGAAATGAAGGAAGCAGGGGCTCCCGGGTGGCTCAGTCGGTTAAGCGTCCGACTTCAGCTCAGGTCATGATCTCACGGCTCATGAGTTTGAACCCTGGGTCGGGCTCTGTGCTGACAGCTCAGAGCCTGGAGCCTGCTTCGGATTCTGTGTCTGCCTCTCTCTCTGCTCCTCCCCCACTCATGCTCTGTCTCTTCCTCACCTCAAGTATACACAAGTATTAAAAAATGTTTAAAAATAAATAAATAAATAAATAAATAAAGGGGCGCCTGGGTGGCTCAGTCGGTTAAGCATCCGACTTCAGCTCAGGTCATGATCTCACGGTTCGTGGGTTCAAGCCCCGTGTCAGACTCTGTGCTGACAGCTCAGAGCCTGGAGCCTGTTTCAGATTCTGTGTCTCCCTCTCTCTCTGACCCTTCCCTGTTTGAGCTGTCTCTCTCTCTCAGAAATAAATAAAACATTAAATAAATAAATAAATAAATAAATAAATAAATAAATAAGTAAAAGGAAGGAAACAGCATAGGCTCCTCTAACTCTGGCTCCCTCTACCTCAGGGGAGCCCTGCTGGCAGCTCAGACTGCCCTTGGGAAAGGCATTCTGGCCGCTTGCCTCAGTTATGATAATGGGGTAAGAGTCCCTCCTTCATAGGGCTGTTGAGGGGCTAAGGAGACAGCTTCTGCAACCGCATCTGCCTCTGTTTCCTTCCTTCTTTAACGTGGGAAGTGGAAGCTGAGGCCCTTAACAGTACAGCTTGCAGATTCCGAGGATCCACACATTGACCTTCTCATCTGCTCTCCAACAGCACACGGGTTTGGGCCTTACCAGCAAGGACCTCACCCAGTATCTTGGGAGTTTTAGTGGCTGCATTTAATTTTTGGTTTATTTATTTGCTATTTTAAAATCAGATATGGGGGGCGCCTGGGTGGCTTAGTCGGTTAAGCGTCCGACTTTCGCTTAGGTCCTGATCTCGCGGTTCGTGGGTTCGAGCCCCACGTCGGGCTCTGTGCTGACTGCCAGCTCAGAGCCTGGAGCCTGTTTCAGTCTGTGACTCCCTCTCTCTCTGACCCTCCCCTGCTCACGCTGTCTCTCTCTCTCTCTCTCTCCTAGAAATAAAACATTAAAAAAAAATTAAAAAAAATAAATAAATAAAATCAGATATGGAGAGGGGCACCTGGGTGGCTCAGTCGGCTGAGTGTCGGACTTCGGCTCAGGTCATGATTTCACAGTTTGTGAGTTCAAGCCTCGCATCAGGCTCTCCGTTGTCAGTGCAGAACCCACTTCAGATCCTCTGTCCCCCTCTCTCTGCCCCTCCCCTGTTTGCACCCTCTCATAAATAAATAAATAAATAAATGACGCTATGGAGGGAGGGAGCTAGTATTTGATAGGTATAGCCTCAGTTTGGGAAGATGAAAACATTCTGAGTGGGGATGGTGGGGATGGTTGGACACCAATGAGAATATACTTTTTTTTAATTTATTTTTTTTCTTTTTGAAAGATTATGAGTGGGGGGAGGGGCAGAGAGAGGGAGAGAATCCCAAGCAGGCTCTGTGCTGTCAGCAAGGAGCCCCATGTAGGGCTCGAACTCACAAACCATGAGTTCATGACCTGAGCCGAAATCAAGAGTGGGACGCTTGACCAGCTGAGCCCCCCGGGTGCCCCACAGTGCAAATATACTTAATGCCACTGAACTCCACCCAAAACCAGTTAACATGGTAAAGTTTATGATATGTATACAATTAAACCTGCAGTCTTGTCCACCTTAGTAAAGGCAAATCCAGACTTCCAGCTGCTCTGGACAAAAACCTTATAATCATCCTGACTCGTCTATAACTAGGCCCCCCCAAGCTTACAAGCACCCCTGTATGAACTAGGAAAGGGCTTTTTAAAAAGTGAAAGTTGGGGCACCTGGGTGGCTCAGCCAGTAAAATGCCTTATCTCAGGTCATAATCTCATGTTCATGGCTTCGAGCCCCACATTGGGCTCTGCGCTGAGAGCGCAAACCTTGCTTGGGATTCTCTCTCTCTCTTCCTCTTTGCCCTTCCCCCACTCACTCTCTCTCTCTCAAAATAAATAATGTTGAAAAAAATAAAAGGCACCATTTAAAAAAAAAGGAAAGATGGGGTGGGGGGCGCCTGGGTGGCTTAGTTGGTTAAGCGTCCAACTTCAGCTCAGGTCATGATCTTGCAGTTCGTGAGTTCAACCCCTGTGTCAGGTTCTGTGCTGACAGCTCAGAGCCTGGAGCTGCTTCAGATTCTGTGTCTGCCTCTGTCTCTGCCTCTTCCGTGCTTGCACTCTGTCTCTCACTCTCTCTCAAAAATAAATATACATTTAAATTTTTTAAATAAATAAATAATAAAAAATTTTTTTTTAAAGTGAAAGTCGGATACCTCGCAGGCTCAGTTGGTAGGTGTGGATATATTCCACAGTGGATGTAGAGATGACTTAAAAATTTTTTAATGTTTTTTTTTTTTTTATTTCTAGGAGAGAGAGAGAGAGAGAGAGACAGCGTGAACAGGGGAGGGCGAGAGAGAGAGGGAGTCACAGACTCTGAAACAGGCTCCAGGATCTGAGCTGGCAGTCAGCACAGAGCCCAACGCGGGGCTCGAACCCACGAACCATGAGATCATGACCTAAGCGAAAGTCGGACGTTTAACCGACTAAGCCACCCAGGCGCCCCTTAAAAATTTTTTAAAGATGACTTTTAAAAATTTAGGGGCACCTAGGTGGCTCAGTTAAGCGTCTAACTTTGGCTCAGGTCATGATCTCACTGGTGGTGAGCTTGAGCCCCACATCAGGCTCTGTGCTGACAGCTCAGAGTCTTGCACCTGCTTAGGATGGATTCTGTCTCCCTCTCTCTCTGCCCCTCCTCTGCTCACGTTCTGTCTCTCTCTCTCTCTCTTTCTCTCTCAAAAATAAATGTTTAAAAAAATTTTTTTATAAAATAAAATAAAAATTTTTAATTTGAAAAATGTGAAAAGTCTACAGTAATTTAGTTACAAAGCATGAGGGGCGCCCGGGTGGCTCAGTTAAGCTAAGCATCTGACTTCAGCTCAGGTCATGATCTCACGGTCAGTGAGTTTGAGCCCCACTCGAGCTCTGTGCTGACAGCTCAGAGCCTGGAGCCTGCTTCCGATTCTGTATCTCCTTCCCTTTCTCTGCCCCTCCCCCACTCATGCTCTGTCTCTCTCTCTTAAAAGTAAATAAACGTTAAAAAAAATTTTAAAGAAAAACGAAAAAACAAAGCATGAAATGAGGATGAGACTCTGTCTGTAGGGACTATAGGGACGGCCATGATATCAACTGGGTCGGAGAGGAGGCAGAGCAGATGTAAAACGGGAAGGGGGGGAGAGGGGGCTGTAGCTGGCACCCTGGGAAAGAGCCAAGGAGAGCCCAGATCAGACAAGAGTCAGAATGTGCAGGGCGTGTCTTCTCAGGAACTGCGCCCGGGCACCTGAGCACGTGGCCGCGCAGCCCTTGGCACAGGTGAGGGGCTAGAGAAATCACGTGAGCAAACAAGAGCTGGGCCTTAACTGGGCCATCTAGTCTCTTGACCTGTCCCCTCTACCAAGACCCCCTTAGAGGCCCAGGCCCCACCTAAGCCCCATGGTGCAGGAACCAGTGTTCTTTCCCATAAGAAAGCTGTTGGTGGGAGCAGACTTCACCCCAGGGTCCATGAGGCCAATCTGGACCCAAACACCTCTTACCACCACCACTGCTGTGAATCCGCTAAGTCTACTGAGCTGCAGCCATTAACAGCCACCCTGACTGGTGTCTCTGCAAGCGGGACAGCCAGGGAGTCGGCCAAAACCCGCCATGCTGCTCACAGCCCTCCCACTCCCTCCCATCCCTCTCCCTCTGACTTAAGTCTTACCTTCCAAGTCCAGCCTTTGCCCTCCTGGGTAGTGATCTCTAGGTTCCCTGGAATGTCCTGACAGGGGGAGTGTCTGTCTGGGGACTTCAGACATCTGTCTGTCTAACAGTGTGATTTGTAAGGAGTGCTTTGTGACACATGACCTCTGGGGCAAGTGGAGTAAAGGTCAGGCACGTGGGCAGTTATCTGAGTGACACTCAAGAACTCTGGACACCAAGGCTCTGGGCGAGCTTTCCTGCTTGGCCACACTGTGTGTTACAAACCAGGGGGAGGTCTCAGGCCCAGGACCCCACTGGGAGGAGACAATCTACAGGAAGCTTCACGCTTGGAGCCTCCCCCCGCCTGTCCCCCCTCCCCCCCCATTCCACCCTACGCAACCTGTCCTTTGGTTGAAGGTGTATCCTTCTGTTAAAAACACTGTAATCTTGGGGCACCTGGGTGGTTCAGTCGGCTGAGCGTCCAACTTCGGCTCAGGTCATCAGCTCACTGTTCGGGGGTTCGAGCCCCGCATCGGGCTCTGCGCTGACAGCTTGCTCAGAACCTAGAGCCTGCTTCAGATTCTGTGTCTCCCTCTCTGCCCCTCCCCCATTCGTGCTCTGTCTCTATCGCTCAAAAATAAATAAATGTGGGGGGGGGAATCCCACTGTAATCTGGGGGCACCTGGGTGGCTCAGTTAGTTAATCGTCCACGGACACTTGATGTCAGCTCAGGTCATGATCTCACAGTTCATGAGTTTGAGACTCACGTTGGGCTCGGTGCTGATAGAGTGGAGCCTGCTTGGGATTCTGTCTCTCCCGCCTCTCTCTGCTGCTCACACACACACACACACACACACACACACACACACACACACACGCTGTCTCTGAAAATAAACTTAAAATCACACAGGCACTGTGATGTTAGTGCTTTTGAGTTGTGTTGGTCATGCTAGTATTAGATGCTGAGGATGGGTTCAGAGACCTGAGCTTGCAGCTGGTGTCTGAAGTGAGGGCAGTCTCATGGGGACTGTGCCCTCAAACTGCACAGCTTCCCAAATTCTTTACACCTGCTTTGTGACCACCGTACTCTGACCTTCATGATCTGCCCAACCCTTGCCAGCCGGGCCTCACCCCCCATCCTCTCCCCCTCAAGTAAAGCATGGTCCCCCTAAGGCACTGAAGAGCCCCCTTCCCCAGGTATCTGGCAAATGAACCCCCTCCTTTACTTCAGGCCTTTCAATCCCATGGCACCGCCTCGGTGAGGTCTCCCCTCCCCCCCTCAAGCTCCCTCAGCCCCAGCCCCTACCTCTCTTCCTGCCTCACTTTGTCCTCTGGGAACATTATCACTATATCCACGGCACTCAAACTTGTATTCCCCTTATTTCCTCTCCATTCCCTCACCAAACTAGAAGCCTTATAAGACCAGAAGAGAAAGATCTTGAACTTTGTCCTCTCCTGTGGCCCCAGGACCTAAAACAATTCCTGGCACGTGCTGAGTGCCCAACAGATTCTTGTTGAATGAATGCCCTCTAGTACCCTTTAGAAGTAGCTCTTCGGAAGCAGGCTGCCCGGCTCCCACTCCTTCTCCCTGAGAGGCCAAGTCTGCAAAAACCAGGAAGCCTGACCACACTTGGCTTGAGACCGTTGCTGAGGGGGAGAAGGAAAGACTCAGTAAGGCCGAAGACCTCCAGGAGAGGCCCCTGGCCCAGACCCTAGTCTTGACCCTCATACCTCCTTGTTGTTAGGAGCCTAGAAGGCCCCTCCCTCTCTGGGCTGGAGCAAGTGCATGGAACTCTCTAGCCCTGATCACTGTGTATGTGTGAGCACGCATGGGGAGCGGGGAGGGGGGCAAATTCCAGCTGGGACAGAGGAGTAAGGGAAGACAAGACCTCACCAGGCAGGGGCGACTTTTATTTGAAGCCAGAAAACACCTTTGAACTGCAATCTGTGTCCGTAAAAAACAAACAAACAAACAAAAAGAAACCGGGACCCTAAGGGCCTGGGAAGGGGAGGGGAGGGGAGAGGAAACGGGTCCTGTTAGGCCACGTAGGGGAAGTGGAGCAACAGCCCCTCGTAGGGCTCCAGCTTTAGGTGCTCCAGCTCGAGAGAGGCACCCTCCTCGCGGCCTGGGTGGGTGCCGAGCAGCAGACTGACCCTGGCTGGCAGGCTGGCCATGGGCGGCAGCCTGGCTGGCTGGCCGACACCCCCAAAGTTGAGCACTACCAGGAAGCGCTCATTCTGGTCCCACTGGCGGGCGTAGGCGAAGAGGTCAGGCCCCGAGGAGAGGACGTGGAAGTCCCCATGTAGCAGAGAGCGCTCCTTGCCTCGCTGGTCACTCAGTCGCCGGAACAGAGACAGGAGGGAGTTGGGGTCTTCATTCTGGCCCTGTTAAGTGACGGTCACAGCAAGAAAAGATGAAGGACACCCCTGGGCACAGACTCCTACAAGCCACACACACCCCGCCTCGGCTAAGCGGGCCTGGCACACCCCAAAACCCTTACCTTTACAGTCATGTTGGTACCTCCAGGTCCTGAGGTGTCAGGGAAGCCGGATTCATCCCAGGGCATGAGTGGAGCCTTTGCGGGCTGAAAAGCAGGGAAAACAGGATTTGGGAAAGGCCTGGGCCTGCTCTCCCTTCGCCTTCCGTTCCCAGCCCCATCCGTGCAGGGCCTCCGCCGACCCTGGCCTAACTTCTACTGGACAAGCAAGGCCGGCCCCCACCTCAGCTCCCTGCGCGCCCTGTCGCGTCAGTCTGGAGGGCTTTTGTCCCAGACGGCCACAGGCTGGCTTCCTCACTGCCCTCCAGTCTCACTAGAACTTCTGTGGCCACACAATGGCAAACTGCCCCCATCCCCTCTTCTCTAGGCCCCTGACACTGCTCTCTTTTGCACAGCACTTAGCAGCACTGGGCATTGTTAATTTTGTTTTAACGTTTACTTATTTTTGAGAGAGAGAAGCAGAGTGCATGTGGGGGAGCTGCAAAGAGACAGAGAGACACAGAATCCAAAGCAGGCTGCCGGCTCCGAGCTGTGATCACAGAGCCCGACATGGGGCTCGAACTCACAAACCATGAGATCAGGACCTGAGCCAAAGCCAGACACTTAATCTAGACTGAGCCACCCAGGGGCCCCAGCATTGGGAATCTTTATTCTCTTTGCTTATTATCTAACTTCCCCACCTCCAGCTCTTCTGTGCATTGCTGTGTCCTCTGTGCGTGGCATATAGGAATTACTCCATAAAACCGTGGAAAACCTGCATGATCAGTTCTGTAAATACCAGCTTGGGTGTCAACCTCTAACCCTGAGGCTAGAGCTAAGTGAGCACCTTCATGCTCTTAGCCCATCTCAGCACTGGCTACCGTGTGTTTCTCTTACTCATCCGGGTCCCTCTCTAAACTAGGAGTTGCTGGAGGGCATGAGCCCACCAGAGTACCTACCCACTGCCCACATGAATGAAAGAATGAATGAATGGACTGATGGCTCCCATATGGAACACCTACGAGGTACCAGGCATTGCATTTTCAAATATGCTCTCACTGAATCCCAACTTCCCTCTAAGAAACGCAAGGTCCCAGAAGAGGTGATCAAGACTAGGGCCGTGAAAGAAGTTGCCAGGGCAACTCGGCTACTGCCCAGGTGGCCGACCAGGAGTCAAACGCAGTTCCACCCACGGCTCACATCTACCTGCAACCAGCCACAGACCCATCGTGACTGGGGAACATGACCTCCCGCACTGCACCAGGGAGGCGGCCAGCCATACCTGGCCAGGCAGGGTAGCTGCCTCCAAGCCAATCTCGTCTCCATAGCTGAAAACCGGGGTCCCTGGCAAGGTGAAGAGCAGCAACTGGTAGAGGCGGAGAAGATGGGCCGGCACAAAGGAAGTCAGGAGCCCCGCCTGAGACACCTGCAGGGATGGATGCACTGTGAGCCCCAAAGCCCGCCTCTGCCTCCATCTGCCCACACCCTTCCTCTAAAAGGCCTCCTCCCGCCCCTTCTCCCCTGACTATGGTACTCACACTCCAGCTGCACCAGCGACTGTCAGTGGCATTCAAATACTGGGAGACCAGGAGTTCTGCATGCTTCCCGGTGGAAATGGAGCCTGACAGGTACGAGCTAGTCAATAACAGGTCCTCAGTGGATCCAAGGAGGCTCAGGATCTGCTGAAGTTCAGAGGACTCGGTTCCCGCGATCAAGAGTCTGTACAGAGCAAGGCAGGGAACAAGGTTGGTTAAGAACAATCAAAGAATGAAGGTGAAGAAGGTTCTTTGGACAGGAAAGCCCCATTCCTGGGGTCTGGCACTCTACTGAGGGGTTCCCACAGTGAAGCGGAATTGGCGGGGGAGGTCTGGCACCTACCTGTCTTCGCTGAAGCTCTTGGTAATGTTCTGCCACTCAGCCAACAACAAAGGCGCGTTCTAGAAGAAAAGAAACAAAGTCAAGGACCAGGGAACGCTACCAAGCCCTGAAGCGTTCCTCTGCTGTCAGCCAGGCTCTGCCTCTCACAGGGAAAGGAACTCACCGTCAAATTCTCCACATTCCGAACCTGGAACCCATCCACACCAGCCTGCAGCCAAAAATTCAGAGCATCCTATAGGGAAGGAGGCAAAAGAACAGAGGAAAAGCCTTCAACACTCTGATGCAAAGGCTTAAAAAATCCAGCCCACGCTAAACCTCGCCTACCACGCACTACCTATGACCTCGGAAAAGTCACTTGTCTTGACCGGCCTCACTTAACTATCAGCCTTCAGCTCCCTCCAATTCAATTCTACACCATCACTGATTCTTTTTTTTCCTTTTTTTAATTTTTTTAAGTTTATTTACTTATTTTAAGAGAGAGAGTGAGAGGGGCGCCTGGGTGGCTTAGTCGGTTAAGCGTCCGACTTTCGCTTGGGTCATGATCTCGCGGTTCGTGGGTTCGAGCCCCGCGTCGGGCTCTGTGCTGACTGCCAGCTCGGAGCCTGGAGCCTGTTTCGGAGTCTGTATCTCCCTCTCTCTCTGACCCTCCCCTGCTCACGCTGTCTCTCTCTCTCCCCTAGAAATAAATAAAAAATATTAAAAAAAAAAAAAAAGAGAGAGAGTGAGAGAGAGAACACGCACAATCATGGAAGGAGCAGAGACAGAGAGGGAGAGAATCCCAAGCAGGCTTCACACCGTCAAGGCAGAGCCTGATGTGGGGCTCAAACTCATGAATGGTGAGGTCATGACCTGAGCCAAAGCCTAGAGTCAGATGCTTCACTGAGCCACCCAGGTGCCCCTCACCATCACTGATTCTTAATGCTATAGCATTTCACTTCTGAATTCCTCCCCATCACAAATCACACGGCTTCTCCTTTGATACCTATAGAAAAGGCCCAAGAGAAAAAGTTATGTTCATAAACATAACTTCATATAGGAGTGCCTGGGTGGCTCAGTCCATTGAGCTTTGGACTTTGGCTCCAGTCATGATTTCACGATACGTGGGTTCGAGCCCCGCATCAGGCTCGCTGCTGTCAGTGCAGAGCCCGCTTCCGATCCTGTCTCCCCCTCTCTCTGACCCTCCACCCACTCAAGTGCTGTCTCTCTCTTTCTCTCTCTCAAAAATAATAAGACCACAGTCAGAGAGCAGCAGAGGATCCAAAATGCTAGCCAAGATCAGAAGACAAGTGTACTTACTCTTCTCCCAGTGTCGTGAGGCCTGGGGAGGTGTGCCTAAGACAGCAGGTCTGAACAAGGCCAAAGATGAAAGAGTGAAGTTCAAAGCACAGCCCCAGGGCAGTTTAGATGATTTGAGAAGAGAAGCCAGCTTTGCAAAACAGGCCCAGGCAGAGAACCCCACCCCCGAGGTTCCTTCTTCCCTTTCCATATCTCCTCTCGTCTCCATTTTCACTCAAGGCTACCAGTCCTCAAGCCATTCCATCTGAAAACATCCCCTCATCAATAACTTTTAAGATTTTTTTTTTAAGTAAGCTCTACCCACATCATGGGGCTTGAACCCACAATCCTGAGATCAAGAGTCACATGTTCCATTGACTAAGCCAGCCAGGCGACCACCCCCCACAGCCATCAATAACTTTGTTGTTGTTGTTTAATTTTTTTTAATGTTTATTTATTTTTGAGAGAGAGAGACAGCACGAGCTGGGGAGGAGCAGAGAGGGAGATACGGAATCAGAAGCAGGCTCCAGGTTCTGAGCTGTAAGCACAGAGCCCGACGTGGGGCTCAAACCCACAAACCGTGAGATCATGACCTGAGCGGACCCTTAATCGACTGAGCCACCCAGGCACTCCTACCATCAATAACTTTAAAAGGGTCTTCCTGCAATTAGCCAGGGCTGAACTAGATGACCCCAAGGGTCTTATGGAAATGCTGGGAGTAAAGAATTCTTTTTTTTTTTTAATATTTTTATTTATTTCTAGGAGAGAGAGAAAGAGAGACAGCGTGAGCAGGGGAGGGTCAGAAAGAGAGGGAGACACAGACTCTGAAACAGGCTCCAGGCTCTGACCTGGCAGTCAGCACAGAGCCCGACGCGGGGCTTGAGCCCACGAACCGCAAGATCATGACCTAAGCGAAAGTCGGACGCTTAACCGACTAAGCCACCCAGGCACCCCATGGGAGTAAAGAATTCTACCTCAGAATCCCAGCCACCAGCAAAGGGGCAGGGTCTGCTCCATTGTTGTTCTACTCATTTTAGGCTGAAGCCTAACCAACCTCTGCTAAACTGGCCAGTGTCCTAGAACCCAGGCATTAGGAGCTTGGGTGACAAAATCCCACTCGCAGCCTGCTGAGTATAGCCTTTGAGCTTCTACCTTCACTCAGGGAGAGCAGGTTACAGAAATGAGACTACTTGAGACCTCAAATCGTAAGCACATCAAGCCCCTCTGAACCCCGTCAAGCTTCTTCATTGACAGACGAGAGATGAAAGGGACCTTGGGTGGTTACAGAAAAATTTAGAACAAATATCCAAAATACTTGGCTTGGTCCCAGATGCATAAGACGACCACAATGCTTATGGTTTCAGACTGGGCTCCGCTCCAAAAATACATCAAACAAGAACTGGGAAACCAGACACGACAGGATTCCCACAGAGAAACGGCTTCCTCTCCCCAAAGGAAGCAAAATCAAACCCAGATCGACATCTGAGAAATTCCTTTCCTGGCACCATTAACCATCAGAGTTGAGGAAACAAAGAAAATGAGTGGCCAGAAAAGGAACAAGCAAAACCAGGGTGCACTGTGGGACTACCCTCTGCCTGTGGGAGGGGCGTGCCAGCTTGGCTCCAAGGAGCAAGGGGCCCCTCAGCTGGAGCCCGGCTAGGTTTGCAGTGCCTGCTGGGAGGATGGACACGGCCCCAGCAGCCAGCTCCCGTCAGCCACCAGCACCAACACACTGACCTTCATCTTGGCGCTCACAGCGTCAATCTGAGAGGCAAGGAACCATGAGTTCTGGCCCTCATAGTTGGGAGTGAGGTCCAGAATGACCCGGAGGCCTGGAACGATGGAGGAAAAAAGAGAGTTGTGAGCAAGACGCTGGGGTGACGGGAATGGAAGAAATCGACAAATACAAGTGAGTGGACAACCCCTTCTGTTACCATTTGGCACAAAAAGCTTAGATCTGAACCCCAGCAAAACTTACTCCGTTGAAACAAAGATGTGAGTGGAGGGGCTTAAAACCTCATTGAGCAGAAGGAAGGCGGTGTAGTCGAGAAGGCTAAGCTCTGGGGCCCTGGGTTCCCCACTCCCAAAGTGAACCCTCTTAAAATAAGACAAGATTCTAGTTGGATATTTTTCTCAAAAGGATCCATTCCTTTACAAGTTTAAAAACCACTGGATCAGCAAAAGCCTATATTTTGCAAACAAGGGCACTGAAGCCCAGAAGATAAGTGAATGCACACACAGCCAAGTTAAAAGTCTCTGAACAACTCGGCAAATTCATTTCAGGCTGAAGCCTAACAAACCGCAGGCAACTTGTACCTGCCTTAGGAAAACTGAGAGCCAGGCAGGAGTAAACCAAACAAAAACCCTATCCTGTCTTTCCTGTGGCCAGGCCAACCCCTTTCCAGAAGCTTCCTCGACAATCCCAGGACACCCACTCTTTTTCTTGGCCGATTGCAAGAGATTTTCAAAATCTTCCTTGGAGCCGAGAGCAGGGTTGATCTGTTCCAAGTTGGTCCCCGCGAGGTCATCCTTCTCGTTGTTGTGAATTGGACCCAGCACAAAGCCCTTCACCTTCAGGGTACTCAGGTAATCGAGGTGCCCCTTCAGGCCTGAAATGGGGAGGCAGGTTTAAAGGGTAGCCCCTCTGAGAGGTCCCTGATCGCCCCTATTCTCCCCTCCCTCAGGAACTAAGTGCGGGGGAGCCTCGATCACGAGACTCCGAGGAGCTGACGCAAGGTGCCCGGCGCATTACTTCCGAAACCATCAGCTGCCGGCTTCCGCAGGGGACGTGAGGACGCTGAGTCAGCCATCCTCGTGGAAGAGGGCGTAGGGGCAGTGTTCTTCAAAGAAAGGAGAAGCTATGTCCCCGGGTCCAGGGTGCCGGCGAGTACAGGGTGAGGTGGACAACCGTCTGCGTCAATCTGGGGACAGGATCGGAGCCAGTGGCCCGATAACCCAGGGTCGCGCCCATATCTTACCCGCTAGGTCGCCATCCTTGTGGCCCTGGAAGGCCTGCAGGTCACCGATGCGGTAGAGGGCGCCCTTGTGCCACCAGCTCTGCGCGGGCAGCTCGCGACAGCGCGGCGCCCGCACAATGATGACCACCGCGCCCGCCAGCATGCCCAGCCAGCCGAGCCAGAAGAGCACCAGCAGCGCCCAGCGGGTGCGCACCCAGCCGGGACTGCCCGCCACCTTCAGCAGCTCCTCCTTAGACAGGCCAGTGAACTTGGCCGCGGCCGCTGCCTCCGCCTCGTCGTCGGCCACCTTGATCTTAACCAGGCCGTTCTTCTCGGCGCCGCTCGCCGCGACTACGGCCATGGCCGCCCCGGACGCCGCGTTCATCGGCTGCTTCTCCGGCTCCATTTCGTTCAGCTCCACCTCCTTCATGTCCACCTCAGTGTCCTGGCTCATGGTCCCTGCGGAACCGGCGACACGATGCAGTCTGCGATCAAGTGGTGGCTGGACTCCGGCCCCGATCTCCCAGCCCCAGCCCTGCCTCCCGGGAACACGCGACCAGGCGCAGCTTCTGGTTCGCGTCTGGGGTGGGGAGGACGCAGCCTCCCGGAAAGAGACGGGAAGCCCCGCCCCTGCCCGCCCCTTAAAGAGGAACCGCCCGGATCACCCTTTCTGGGACTGCACCGGTGGGCGGCGTAGGGTGACTAATACCCCGAGCACGCTTCCCACCGCTGTGCGCCCCCGTTCCCCCTTCTCGAACCTGTTTACCCCTAAAGGTCCTCCCAGTCCGACGCTAAGAAGGTTGAGCACGGAACTACCTTCTTAGGTGGGTAGTCTTAGGAGTCTGATTTGTCCCGCCCCAGGAGTAGGCGGGGAGGGGACTTCCCCAGCGCGGGGGTCCCAGGGGCCCCTCTTCGCCACCGTCGAAGGCTGGTGGCTTCTCGGACGCTGTCCTCCGTTCGCCCCTGGCCCTGGGCTCACACCACCGCGTGGTCGGCCCAACTTCGCACGGCCGCTGGCGCTCTCAGAGCCAGCCAAACTCCATTTCTCCCCTTCCCCCCACCTAGCCTCGTCTCCTCAGGCCTGTGGGACTTGGCGCCGACCTCCCCTTCCCCGCAGGGCTTACTTACTCCAGCTCTTCCTTCAAGACTCATCTTGAGTTCGGGTCAAATAATTCATCATGCAGCAACTATTGAGCGCCCACTACAATACTCTGCCTCATTAACTTTATTGAATTAACTATAATGCAGTCTTCTCCCTGTTTTAAGATGAATCTGTTCGGACAGGAGAGTTGAAGCTGACCCCATCCCCACCCCCCGTCTCACCCTACCCCACCTCCCCCACCGCCAGTTTCCTGGACGTCGGGCAGCTAGGAATCTGACATCCAGAAGAGCCAAAAACCTAATGGACTGTAGCAAACATTCCAAGGTGGGCCTCAGGTCTGGGCCCAACATTCTGCTACAGCAGACCAGACTCTTCCCCACGTTGCAGGGCCTCCTACAGATTAGCCCAATCTCCCCAGGGTGCCAGGGTTCCCGTACCAGCCCGTCACTTCACTATGCTAAGCATTGGAGGCAGCTGCAGATGATAAGCTGCATGAGGCAGGCTGAGGGGCAAAACACAAGCTAGCACCAGCCCCCCACCCCATATTCCTCGGACACTCCTTGGCTACCCAAGAACAAATGAAAGGGGTTTAAGTGCTCCCTATTGCCATGTGGGAAACTAAACAAATGAAAAATTAAATTCCCTTACTGCCTATAGCCCATCGACAAGTCCTTGAGACCAGCAGAGTCAAGGATGACGCTTTGCTGGAGGCAAAAGAGAACTTTAGCTTAACATTATCCCAGCCTCAAGGATCCGAAAATCCAGTAAGTCTACTTCCTTTATCTCAACTGCCCCAGGGCATATGCTGGCAATCAGACTCCAAGCTGACTGCCCTCTTCCCCTCCCCCCATTTACATCTGAAGGGTCTCATGACTGAGGTTTTATTAAGCCGTAATAAGTGGCATTTCCCTAGCAACAGCTCGCCCCTCAAGGTCCTGGAAACCTTACTTCCAGAATTCCTTAGAGACTTACTCTATCCCTGACCCCTCCCAACCTGAGGGTATATAATGAGTTACCCGGCACAATCCCAGTGCAGCTCTTCCTGCCCACGGGTCCTGTCCCCGAGCTTTAATAAAATCACCTTATTGCACCAAAGACATCTTCAAGAATTCTTTCTGGGTCGTCAGCTCTGGACCTCCCCACCATCGCCCCAAAACTTCATCACAGAGGCCTTGAAGACACCCCCCCCCAACTTCCCTCCACGGAGATCCTGGGATGGAGGCTAAGTGGGGCAGAGACAAGGTTTATAGCAGGGATTGAAGGACATCAACACTATGGGGTGCAGACATTCAGGAACTACTTGTTCCTGACCAGTGCCAGCTGGGTTATTTTCAGAGAGGAGCTGAAGGAAACAAGTTCTTTCTCCCTCTCCCACCTGGGCTGGAAGCCAAGGTGGCTGTGTATTTGGAAGAAAGAAGCCAAGATCTGAAGAAATAGCAGACAGGAAGGGGGGCCAAAGGAGAGCCAAGGGTGTGAAAAGGCTCATCTTCTCCCACTTCCTTTCTGCGTGCCAAAGCCCATACTCTACCCCCACCCTAAGAAAGCCAAAACCAATTTCTACAGGGAGCCAGGCAAGTGGATAGAGGGTGGAGTTCAGACCACTGCACAAAGATGATTAAGTCCAAGGTACCCTGGACATAGCAGATAAGTACCAACCAGAATTTCTGAACAGACTTTAACAGGGTTGAAGTTCAAGATTGAGAACCGGGTTCAGAAACTCTCCTTCAGATCGTCCAACATAACAACCGCTAGAAACCTAATATCTCACTCACAGCCCCGTGGTTCCAGACAGATGAAACCATTCCTTCTGCGTGCAGTAAAGAAGCTACCTCCCCAAGTTCATCACCCCACACCCGCTACAGGGACTGCCCCGCCCCCCATGACATCAGCCTTCAAACACCTGCCAGTCTTCCAGCACAGCCAGCTTTGTCAGGCCTCTGCGTCTCTGGACATGCCATTCGTGTTTTCCCCTTTCCTTCTCTGCCACGCGACCTCATAAACTCCTGTTCATTCAAGACCCAGCTCAGGTGACAGTTTTTCTCAACTTCCGCAAAGGAATTATTTTCCATCTACCTCTGCCACAACACGTATTCTGTTTGTTTATTGCATTTACTTTTCTGAGCGCCTGTTTGCACTTGAAGACAAGTGGCAGAGACCTTGTGCAATTTGCTGGTGGGCCTGCCTGTTCAGATATAACATGTAGTAGGCACTTTATGAGTGTTTGGAAAATGAGTGGATGAACTATACCAGCCGAACCCAAATATTTCCCTTCTCAGAAACAACAAAAGTAGTGTATGAAGATAAAAGGATAAAAGTAAAAAGGAATGGGGGCGCCTGGGTGGCTTAGTTGGTTAAGCGTCCGACTTTCGCTTAGGTCATGATCTCGCGGTTCGTGGGTTCGAGCCCCGCGTCGGGCTCTGTGCTGACTGCCAGCTCAGAGCCTGGAGCCTATTTCGGCTCCCTCTCTCTCTGACCCTCCCCTGCTCACGCTGTCTCTCTCTCTCTCTCTCTCTCTCTCCTAGAAATAAATAAAAATATTTTTTTAAAAAAAGTAAAAAGGAATGTAAACACCGCATTATATCATAATAAGGAAAACAGGGGCGCCTGAGTGGCTCCGTCAGTTAAGCGGCCGACTTCAGCTCAGGACATGATCTCATGGTTCCTGGGTTCGAACCTCATGTCGGGTCTGTGCTGACAGCTCAGAACCTGGAGCCTGCTTCAGAGTCTGTGTCTCCCTCTCTCTGTGTTCCTCCCCCACTCCTGCTCTGTCATTCTCTCTCAAAATTAAATAAACATTTCTTTATTTTTTTAAATAAATAAATAAGGGAAACAGGGGCACCTGGCTGGTTCAGTTGGTGGAGCATACCATTCTTGATCTCGGGGTTGAGTTCAAGCCCCAGGTTGGGTGTAGTGATTACTTAAAAAGAAAAATCTTTTTTTTTTTTTTAATGTTTTACTTATTTCTGAGAGAGAGAGACAGCGTGAGCAGGGAAGTGTCAGAGAGATAGGGAGACACAGAATCCAAAGCAGGCTCCAGGCTCTGAGCTAGCTGTCAGCACAGAGCCCAACGCGGGGCTCGAACCCACAAACCGCAAGATCATGACCTGAGCCAAAGTCGGACACTCAACCGACAGAGCCACCCAGGTGCCCCTAAAAACAAAAATCTTTAGGGGCACCTGGGCGGCTCAGTCAGTTGGGCATCTGACTTTAGCTCAGGTCATGATCTTATGGTCTGTGAGTTCAAATCCCCGCCTCAGGCTCTGTGCTAACAGCTCAGAGCCTGGAGCCTGCTTCCAATTCTGTATCTCCCTCTCTCTGCCCCTCCCCCACTCATTCCTCTGTCTCTGTCTTGCTCTCTCTTTCTCTCAAAAGTAAGTAAACATTAAAAATTTTTTTGAATCTTTATTTTTTTAATGTTTATTTATTTTAAGAGAGAGTGGGATTGGGAGAGGGGCAGAGAGAGAGGAGGAGAGTGAGAATTCCAAGCAGGCTCCATGCTGTAAGCCCAGAGCCTGAGGCGGGGATTCCAACTCCCAACCCCAACCATGAGATCATGACTTGGGCTGAAATCAAGAGTCAAATGTTTAACTGACTTGGACACCTAGATGCCTCAAATACAAAATCCTCTTTAAAAAAAAAAGGAAAACCAAGACTTGTGACTGTTCAACCAAAAGGAAAGTAATAAATCTGGAGGGAGGAGGTGACAGGGAAACATGGAAAGACTATAGAGAAAGAGGCAGAAGTTGGCTAGAGATCCTCCGTTCCTTCAGTGCCTTTTGATACAAAAACAGATAAAACCTAATATTTACTGTAGGAATCCAAAGTATATTATCAAAGAAATTTTTTTAAGTTTTATCTAAGTAATGTCTACACCCAACATGAGGTTCAAACTCCCAACCCTGAGATCAAGAGTCACATGCTCTTCTGACTGAGCCAGCCTGGTGTCCAGAAAAGTATACGATTTACCAAGAAGAATTAAGCCTTCAACATGAGGCAGGGACCAGGTGGCTCAGTCGGTTGTGCGTCCAATTCTCGATTTCAGTTCAGGTGACGATCTCATGTTTCGGGAGTTCAAGTCCCACATTGGGCTCCATGCTGACTGCGTGGAGCCTGCTTGGGATTCTTTCTCTCTTCCCCTCCCCACTCATGCTCTCTTTCTCTTTCAAAATAAATAAACTTAAAAAAAAAAAAAAAAAACGACAAGCCTGGGGCAACGCAAAGAAAAAAGGCAGTTCCACAGTCCAGAGACCACGTGAGGCCACACATCTTTAGTATTTTACGCTCAGGCAGGCAGATGAGGGTTGGGCCCTGAAATGCAGAGGGCTAAGTGTACAGAGAAAATTCCTTTCTAAACCCCTGTTGCAAAAGTTTGTATCACATGTTTCCCAACAAATGAGGCTTGCAATTGAGCCTTGAACAACACAGGGATTTGTGGCGCAGTCAAAACTCTGCGTGTAACTTTTGACTCCCCAAATACTTAACTATTAACCGTCTACTGTTGACCGAAAGCCTTACTGATAACATAAACAGTTGATTACCACATATTTTGTACCTTATAGGTTCTGTACTGTATTCTTACAATAAAGCTAGAGAAAAGAAAACGTTAGGAAAATTACAGGAAAAATACATTTACAGTACACTACTATAGTCACTAAAAAAATCTGCATATAAATGGAGCCATGATGTATAAACCTTTGTTGTTCCAGAGCCAACTGTACCTGATCTTAGTCAACAGGTAGGGAAGTTATCCAACCCCCCACCTCTACCCCATGTACAAAAAGACAGTGAAGGTCAGAGGATAGTTAAAAACTCTTCAGGGAGGGGCGCCTGGGTGGCTTAGTCTGTTAAGCGTCCGACTTTCACTTAGGTCATGATCTCACGGTTCGTGGGTTCGAGCCCCGCGTCGGGCTCTGTGCTGACAGCCAGCTCAGAGCCTGGAGCCTATTTCAGAGTCTGTGTCTCCCTCTCTCTCTGACCCTCCCCTGCTCACACTGTCTCTCTCTCTCTCCTAGAAATAAATAAAAATATTAAAAAAAAAAAACAAAAAACTCTTCAGGGGCACCTGGGCGGCTCAGTAGGTTGAGCATCTGACTTCGGCTCAGGTCATGAACTCACAGTCTGTGGGTTCGAGCCCCACGTTGGGTTCTGTGCTGATAGCTCAGAGCCTGGAGTCTGCTTCAGGTTCTGTGCCTCCCTCTCTCTCTGCCTCTCCCCTGCTTGCTCTCTGTCTTTCAAAATAAAGACATTAAAAAAA
>NW_024081263.1:897643-975007 GCF_003009895.1 Hyaena hyaena
CTCTTCCTCTCTAAATAAATAAATAAACTTTTAAAAAATAGAAAAAAAGAGAAACATCAGAGATACAGCAGATCAACCAGGGAAGGGACAGAGAAGCATTTGTAACATAGTATCCTTGGAGAGATGGCATCAGATACCTAGCTGATCAAAGACAGAATACTAATCTCATCCAAGAGGCTGCATAGTAATAAGGGATTAAATTGTCCTTAAAATGGTGATTAATGTCCCCCAACATCAGCTCTTTCTACCATTGTGGTCACACAATACTGGTGGGTATTGCCATTTTTCCATCCCCTGTGACCTTCAAAACTTTCTATCATCACATCCTTTGGAAGAAAATCTCTAAGTGCATGGGGCGCCTGGGTGGCTTAGTCGGTTAAGCGTCCGACTTTCACTTAGGTCATGATCTCGCAGTTCGTGGGTTCGAGCCCCGTGTCGGGCTCTGTGCTGACTGCCAGCTCAGAGCCTGGAGCCTGTTTCAGAGTCTGTCACTCCCTCTCTCTCTCTGACCCTCCCCTGCTCATGCTGTCTCTCTCTCTCTCTCCTAGAAATAAAAATAAAAAACATTAAAAAAAACTAAAAAAAAAAAAAGAAAAGAAAATCTCTAAGTGCAGCCACACTCAAGGGGTACGGCATGAAGCTCTGCCTCCTGGCGGGCAGGGAGTATCTATGTGAATTACTTGAGATTTTCTGTACAGGAAACTGGTCTTTTCTCCCTCATTTATTTATCTGCTTGTTGTTTATATCAGTATGGACTCATGGATACTTCTTTTATCCTCTGGTTTAGAATTCAATACTCTATTAGTGTGGGACAGGGGGGTCTGCTCAAATTGTTCCAGCTTTGACCACTGTGAGCTCTTTTAGGTTGGCTCTTTTAATATATTTCTCTTCCCGCCATCCCCCTGCCTCCCTGACATACACTTTTTTTGAGCACTTCTTTACTTCCTGGCACTACAAAATGGTCCGGGCTCATCCTCGTTGTTCATTAGGGCCCCAGCTCTAGAATCAGCCATCTCTCCAAAGAGCCCTAATTCCTTTTATTGGAAGGATAGTATTAGAAACCAAGATCTGGGGGTACCTGCGTGGTTCAGTCCGTTAAGCATCTGACTTCAGCTTAGGTCATGATCTCATGGTTTGTGGGTTCAAGCCCCGCATCAGACTCTGTGCTGACAGCTCAGAGCTTGGAGCCTGCTTCGGATTGTGTGTGTGTGTGTGTGTATGTGTGTCTCTCTCTGCCCCTCCCTTGCTCACACTCTGTTTCTCTCTCTCAAAAAAATTAATAAACATTAAAAAATTTTTTAAATCATAACAATCATTTTTTTTAAAAAAAGAAAAGAAACCAAGATCTGGGCACTCAGATGTCTTTTTTTATTTTTTAAGTTTATTTATTTGGTGGGGGGGTGGGGGTAGGGGAGAGGCAGAGAAAGTGAGAAAGAATCCTAAGCAGGTTCTGTGCTGTCAGTGCAGAGCCCAATACGGGGCTCAGTCTCACCAACCGTGAGATCATGACCTGAGCTGAAATCAAGGGATGCTTAACTGACTGAGCCACCCAGGCGCCCTTCAGGTGCCTTTTCATGAACAAAAGTTATCTATCACAAAGGTTATCAGTCTTGGGGTGCCTTAGTGGCTCAGTCAGTTGAGTGTCCAACTCTTGATTTCGGCTCAGGTCGTGATTCCAGCATTGTGGGATGGAGCTCTGCTTTGGGTTCTGATCTGAGTGTGGAACCCACTTAAGATTCTCTCTCCCTGGGGCGCCTGGGTGGCTTAGTCGGTTAAGCGTCCGACTTTCGCTTAGGTCATGATCTCGCGGTTCGTGGGTTCGAGTCCCGCGTCGGGCTCTGTGCTGACTGCCAGCTCAGAGCCAGGAGCCTGTTTCAGTCTGTGACTCCCTCTCTCGCTGACCCTCCCCTGCTCACGCTGTCTCTCTCTCTCTACTAGAAATAAATAAAAACATAAAAAAAAAAAATTTAAAAAAAAAAAAAAAAAGATTCTCTCTCCCTGCCTCTCTGCCCTTCTCCCCCCACCCCTTGCATGCTCTCTCTCTCTCTTTCTCTCTCTAAAGTTTAAATTTTTTAATGTTTTATTTATTTCTGAGAGAGAGAGACAGTGTGAGCAGGGGAGGGTCAGAAAGAGGGGGAGACACAGAATCTGAAGCAGGCTCCAGGCTCTGAGCTAGCTGTTAGCACAGAACCTGAAGCAGGGCTCAAACCCACGAACCATGAGATCATGAACTGAGCCGAAGTTGGACGCTTAACCAGCTGAGCCACCCAGGTGCCCCTCTGTCTCTCAAGTAAAAAAAAAAATGATAAAGTGTTATTAGTCTTGGCGTGATGGCTGGGCTTTAAAACACAGGGGCACTTGGCTGGCTCAATCGGAGAGCATCCGACTCTTGATCCCAGGGTAGTGAGTTCAAGCCCCACATTGACTGTGGAGCCTACTTAAAAAAAAAAGAAAAAAAAAAAGAGTGTTTTCTTTTATAGTCCACATTTTTACTTTTGATGTCTTATTTTTAAATGTATTATTGGGACACCTGGGTGGCTCAGTCGGTTGGGCGCCCAACTCTTGATTTCAGGTCAGGTCATGACCTTGCAGTTTCATGAGTTCAAGCCCCGCATGAGCACTGTGCTGATAGCATGAAGCCTGCTTGGGATTCTCACTCTTTCTCTGTCCCTCCCGCACTCACACTCTCTCTGTGTCTCTCAAAATAAATACATAAACTTACAAAAATTTTTAATGTATTATATGTTTTAGAGAATATTATTTCACAAAAATGCTCTCAAAATTGAAAATTTCAAGCAATGCATTATTCGTTTTGAAAAATATTATTATTTGGTGTGTTATTTTAAAAATCTTTCTTTTTGTTTATTTTTGAGAAAGAGAGAGAGAGAAAACACAAGTGGGGGAGGGGCAGAGAGAGAGGGAGATACAGAATCTGAAGCCAGTTCCAGGTTCTGAGCTATCAGCACAGAGCCTGACCTGGGGCTCAAACTCACGAACCCTGAGATCATAACCTGAGCTGAGGTCCCACGTTTATCTGACTGAACCACCCAGGCGTCCCTAAAAAAATGTTTCTTTACTTCAAGGCCTGAAAGATATTCATCGACATTTTCTATGCAAGAAAGTAAGGTTTTGTTTTTGACATTTAAGTCTTTAATCCATCTTTAATTGATTTTTTATTTATGGTGTCATGTAGAAAGCCAACCTCACCTTTTTCATAAATGAGTAACTGTGATATGATAAAAGCAGAAAGAGAGAGAACACAAGGGCACAAGAAAGAGCCATGAGCCTTTGTCCCTAGTTTCTGACACTGAGCTCCTAAATCCCTTGGAATTCCTGGGTGATAAGAAAGCCTCTTCCAAAGAGTCCACTCTTGGTGGTAGCTTTGGGGTGGGGACTGGCCACCAGAAAGACCAAGGCACAACTTGTAACTTCCAGTCCCATCCCCCAACTTCCAGGAATGGGAGAGGGGCTGGAGACTGAGTTAATCACCAAGGGTCAATGATCATGCCTGCATAATGGAACCTCAGTAAAAACCAATCGATGGGGTTTGGAGAACTTCCAGGTTGATGAACGTGTACCAAGAAGGTAATACACCCCAGGTCCACAGGGTCAGAAGATCCTATGCTTGGAACCCTTCCGGACATCGCCCCACGTACCTCTTCATCTGGCTGTTCATTTGTATCTTTTATGATGTCCTTGATACAGAGCCTGGAGCCTGCTTCGGATTCTGTGTCTCCTTCTCTCTGCCTCTCCCCCCCTTGTAATCTGTCTCTGTCTCTCAAAAATAAATAAATGTAAAAAAAAATTTTTTTAATGTCTTTTATAATAAACTGGGAATAGTAAGTAAAGCATTTCCCTCAGTTCTATGAGCTGTACAACAAATTGCGTCCACACAAAAACCTGAATACGGGTGTTCATAGCAGCTTTTTTCATCATTGTTAAAACTCAGAAGCGACCCAGATGTCCTTCACTAGGTGAATAAAGAAACTGGTACATCCAGACAATGGAACATTATTCAGTTCAATGAAAAGAAATGTGCTATCAAGCCACAAAAACACAAGGAAGAATCTTAAATGTATATTGCTAAGTGAAAGAAGCAAATATGAAAAATCTACATACTTATGATTCCAACTATATGACATTCTGGAAAGAGCAACACTATGGAAACAGTAGAAAGATCGGTGGTTGCTAAGAGTTCTGGGAGTGGGGGGAAGGGCAGGCAGAATAAGTGGAGACCGGAGGACTTTTAGGACCATGAGATTATTCTGTACAATATTGTAATGGTGACTACATGTCATTAGACATGTGTCAAACCCCATAGAATGTACAACACAAAGACTGAACCTTAATGTAAACCATGGTCTTTAGTTAATAACAATGTACCAGTGTTGACTTATGAACTGTACCAGGTGTACCTCACTGATACAAGGTTTCAATAAGACGGGAAAGGTGGGAGGTGGAGGGAAGGGGAAGGTAGTTTATGGGAACTCCGTTCTTCCTGTCCACCTTTCTGTAAACTTAAAATTGCTCTCGAAAAATAAATTATGTTAAATAACTAAATAAAATAAGATGTTGACTACAGAGAAAACTAAAACTCAAAAGTTAAAGGAAATGGATCTTCTAGCAAGTTTAGAACAAAGATTGCCTTTCATCCTCAAATTAGAAAGCAGCATTAGAACTGATTAGCCAGTTTCTTTAAAATAGTACTATCGGCAATTTAATTCCAGCATAGTCACCATACAGTGTTAAATTAGTTTCAGGTGTACAATACGGTGATTCAACAATTCCGTATGTCACCCGGTGCTTATCACAAGTGCCCTGGTTAATTCCCATCACCTGTTTCACCCATCCCCTGACCCACCTCCCCTCTGATGACCATCAGTTTTTTCTTTATAGTTAAGGGTCTGTTGCTTGGTTTGTCTCTCTCTTTTTTCCCCTTGGCTCATTTGTTTCGTTTCTTAAATTCCACGTATGAGTGAAATCATATCATATATCTTTCTCTGACTGACTTATTTCACTCAGCAATTATACTCTCTAGCTCCAGCCACATTGTTGCAAACAGCAAGATTCCATTCTTTTTTATGGCTAAATAACATCCCATTGTGTATATATACTACATCTTCACCCATTCATCTCTCAATGGATACTTGAGCTTCTTCCATAACTCAGCTATTATAAATAACACTGCTATAAACATACCAGTGTGTGTATCCCTTTAAATTAGTGTTTTTCTATTTGAGAGTAAATACGCAGTAGTGTTGTAACAGATCATTCATTGGGAAGTTCTATTTTTAATTTTTTGAGGAAACTCTATACTGTTTCCCATAGTGGCTATACGAGTTTGCATTCCCACCAACAGTGCATGAGTATTCTTTTTTTCCCCACATCCTCGCCAACACTTGTTGGGTTTTGTGTCATCAATTTTAGCCATTCTGATGGGTATGAGGTGATATCTCCCTGTAGCTTTGACTTTCATTTCCCTGCTGATGAGTAATGTTAAGCATCTTTTCATGTGTCTTTTGGCTGTCTGGATGTCTTCTTCAGATAAATGTCTTTTCATTTCTTCTGCCCATTTTTAATTGGTTTATTTGGTTTTTGGAGTGTTGATTTGTATAAGTTCTTTTAAGGTTTATTTATTTAAGCAATCTCTATACCCATCAAGGGGCTCGAATTCATGACCTGGAGATCAAGAGTCACATGCCCTTCCAACTGAGCCAGCTATGTGCCCCTGTATAAGTTCTTTGTATATTTTGGATACTAATCCTTTTTGGATATGTTATTTGCAAAGATCTTCTCCCACTCAGTTGATTGCCTTTTAGTTTTGTTGACTGTTTCGTTTGCTGTGCAGAATCTTTTTATTTCGATGAAGTCCCAAATAGTTTATTTTTGCTTTTATTCCCCACTGTCTTAGGAGACATATCTAGAAAACTTTTGCCATGGCTGATGTCAGAGACCCTTCTGGCTGTGCTCTCTTCTAGGATCTTTACGGTTTCAGATCTCAAATTTAAATTACTATCAGTAATTTACAAAACACTTTTATAAGTAACTAGCATTCAATTTGGGGGAAAAAATTGAGACCTAATGAGACCTCTAGTTATAAAAATTCTGCACAAAAAAAGTCAAATTGAGGGGTGCCTGGCTGGCTCAGTTAGTGGAGCATGCGACTCCTGATCTTGAGGTTGTAGGTTTGAGCCCCATGTTGGGTGTAGGGATTACTTAAAAAACAAAATCTTTTCTTTTGTAATTTTAAATTTTTTATTTATTTTTGAGAGAGAGAGAGAGGGAAAGAGAGAGAGAGAGAGAATGAATGGGAGAGAGGCTGAGAGAGGGAGACACAGAATCCAAAGCAGGCTCTCAGCACAGATCCCGAGGCGGGGCTCAAACCCACAAACTGTGAGATCATGACCTGAGCTGAAGTTGGACACTCAACCAACTGAGCCACTCAGGTGCCACCAAAAATAAAATCTTAAAAAAAAAAAAAAAGAAAAATCCAACTAAATCTACAAATTATTAGATTAAGAGTTAAAAAAAAAACTAGACGCAAAACAATTCTGTTCTGTATACCAGTAGCAAACAACTAGAAAACATTTTTTTAAGTTGCCATATTACTGTTAACCTTAAAAATAAAACTGTCAGTTATCTGACCAGCAAAAATGGGCTTATTCAGGAATACCAGAGAATCGCAATTCAGGACATGTAGAAAATTTGCAACAGTCTGTAAAACTGAAAATACTCTTGCTGTTATCTGGAAATGTCACTTCTAGATGCATACCCCGGGGAAGCTCTCATACATGGTCACGAAGCAATATACAAAAGATTTCACTGCAGCATTGGTTATACCAATATATATCTGGTGATCTGAAAAATGATCTATCATTAGAGGACAAGATAATCTGTAGAAAATCTCTAAATAGAACACCATAAATGACTAAATATTAAAGCAGCAGGACATATAAAGACAACAAAATATGTATCAAAAATATAGCATTAAAGAAAGAGGAAAGAACAGATTCATCTTAAATTTCCCCCCTCCAAAACCAAAAGATGCAGTGGAATACAACAGTCTGCATTTTTTTTTTAATGTTTTATTTATTTCTAGGAGAGAGAGAGAGAGAGACAGCATGAGCAGGGGAGGGTCAGAGAGAGAGGGAGTCACAGACTGAAACAGGCTCCAGGCTCTGAGCCGGCAGTCAGCACAGAGCCCGACGCGGGGCTCGAACCCACGAACCGCAAGATCATGACCTAAGCGAAAGTCAGACGCTCAACCGACTAAGCCACCCAGGCGCCCCAACAGTCTGCATTTTAACTGACATTGACCCCAAACCATTCACGGAGGTACTGCAACATCAGGATGGTTTATAGAATGGACGGAGTGAGCGCCTATTCGATTCCCCTGTTCCAAAAACCCACTTGATTTAAAAAAAAAAAAAAAAACACCTTGATAAAGTATCCTCGGGGTAGAGGTTTATGAGATATTAAATGACAAGAACACGCACTATTCTTGATCTTGGGCCAAGAAACAAAGAAACAAACTACAATTAAGATTCCCAGGGGTGCCTGGGTGGCTCAGTTGATAAAGCATTTGACTTCAAGGGGCGCCTGGGTGGCTTAGTCGGTTAAGCGTCCGACTTTCGCTTAGGTCATGATCTCGCGGTTCGTGGGTTCGAGCCCCGCGTCGGGCTCTGTGCTGACTGCCAGCTCAGAGCCTGGAGCCTGTTTCAGTCTGTGACTCCCTCTCTCTCTGACCCTCCCCTGCTCACGCTGTCTCTCTCTCTCTCTCTCTCTCCTAGAAATAAATAAAAAACATTAAAAAAAAAAAAAAAAAAGCATTTGACTTCGGTTCAGGGCATGATCTCACAGTTTGTGAGTTCAGGCCCCGCGTCCAGCTCTGTGCTGACTGCTAAGAGCCTGGAGCCTGCTTCAGGTTTTGTGTCTCCCTCTCTCTTTGCCCTTGCCCCACTCACGCTGTCTCTCTCTCCTTCAAAATGAACATTAAAAAAAAAAAAAGATTCCCAGCAGAACTTGCTCCCAGATGTCCCTTATAAAACTCCACATCCTTAACTCTTCCAAAACCCAATCTAACCGCTCCATCAGAGAGCTTCGCATGGCATACTTCTCCACAGTTTAGGAAAGAAGAAAATTCTGTTCTCAAA
This sequence comes from Hyaena hyaena, assembly GCF_003009895.1. Taxonomy (NCBI): domain Eukaryota; kingdom Metazoa; phylum Chordata; class Mammalia; order Carnivora; family Hyaenidae; genus Hyaena; species Hyaena hyaena. The sequence goes on from NW_024081263.1 coordinate 905,797, forward strand.
CTGATTTTCCCCCTGAGGTGAATGCCCTACTCTCAGCTCTCAGCAGCGGCCTGTTCATTTGCGGATCCCTTCTCCTCGGCTAATGGAGGCAGTACCTCTTGCTGCCAGGAGGGGGCAGACACTGCTCCCATCCTCTGAGAGCTTTATGTTTCCAGGAAGCTGTCTACAGTTCAGATGAATTTCTCTTAACAACCTCTTTAGGAGCTTACTTCATAGCACAGGGCAATCAGTGCATTACAAGGTCATGACTTGTTCTACACAATAGGGATAAAATAAATTATACAGACAACGATTTCTTTTTTTTTTTAATGTTTTTATTTATTTCTAGGAGAAAGAGAGAGAGAGAGAGAGAGACAGCGTGAGCAGGGGAGGGTCAGAGAGAGAGGGAATCACAGACTCTGAAACAGGCTCCAGGCTCTGAGCTGGCAGTCAGCACAGAGCCCGACGTGGGGCTCGAACCCACGAACCGCGAGATCATGCCCCAAGCGAAAGTCAGACGCAACCGACTAAGCCACCCAGGCGCCCCTGGCAACGGTTTCTGACAACGGTTTCTGACCGTGGGACTTTATGTGGGGAAGGGGTCAAGTAGAGCAAGGGAGGGAATGCAGTAGTGATACTGCATCTGAAAAAGGAAAATGGGTCTTGTTGGCTCTGTCAGTAGGTACAAACTTTAACCTAAGAGCAAAGGAGAAGCACTGAGGATTTTGAGCTGAGATCAGATTTTCCATTTAGAAAGATCACTCTGGGGGGGCGCCTGGGTGGCTTAGTCGGTTGAGCGTCCGACTTTCACTTAGGTCATGATCTCGCGGTTCGTGGGTTCGAGCCCCGCGTCGGGCTCTGTGCTGACAGCCAGCTCAGAGCCTGGAGCCTGTTTCAGATTCTGTATCTCCCTCTCTCTCTGACCGTCCCCTGCTCACGCTGTCTCTCTCTCTCTCCTAGAAATAAATAAAAATATTTTAAAAAAAAAAGAAAGAAAGATCACTCTGGGGGCACCTGGGTGGCTCAGCCGGTTAAGCATCCACCTCCAGCTCAGGTCACGATCTCACAGTCCGCGAGTTCGAGCCCCGCATCGGGATCTGTGTTGACAGCGGAGAGCCTGGAGCCTGCTTCAGATTCTGTGTCTCCCTCTCTCTCTGCCCCTCCCCACTCATACTCTATCTCTCTGTCTCTCTCTTTCTCTCTCTCAAAAAGAGACAAAATATTTTTTAAAAATTAGAAAGATCACTCTGGCTATAATGTGGAGAATGAGTTAGAAGGGGTTGAAGTCATGGGGTGCCTAGGTGAGTCGGTCAGTTAAGCAACCAACTATTGGTTTCTGCTCTGGTCATGATGTTGTGGTTCGTGGGTTCAAGCCCCACATCCGGCTCTGCACTGGCAGTGCATATCCTGCTTGGGATTCTCTCTCTCTCTCTCTCTCTCTCTCTCTCTCTCTCTCTCTCTGGCCTTCCTGCACACACACTCTCTCAGAATGATTAAATAAACTTAAAAAACAAATGAGAGGGTGAATTCAAAGCCAGAGAACCATGTTGGGAATCTGTAGCAGAAATCCAGGGGTGAATGGCTTACGCTAGGGTACTGGGGAAGATGTCAGCAACTGCTGACATCCAGAAGCTCGCCTGGGATTCATACCTCGGCCCAGGTGGTCTCATGTTGAACATAACTTCAAAATATCAACATAAGACAAAGCCCCACTCTGTGATTATGGTGGGTCAAGGCAAAACAAAGCCCATTCCTTATTCACGTCTGAACACAGAAAAAAGTATGAACATTGTCCAGATCGCAAAGTCCAAACTACTCCCTGTCCTGGCTAATATGAGTGATGTTTGCTTCTTTACCAATCGTAAGTCAGCCTCATTCTACTCTTCCATCCTTCTAGGTAAGACTTATTAAGATATTCAATAATAAATGATGCCACTTCCTGAAAACATCAAATCCAGAGTAAAGCTTCACTTGCTTCAAACCTCCCACAAATCACCTAACACAAGCCCAAATCCTGCAGCAATTTCTTTCTAACACCCTCTTACCAAGACACCTGTGGTTCCCCACGGTGTGTGTTCTCCCTGGCTGCAACAAGTAATAAACCCAACTTGCTCCAATACAAATACGTTCCCAGAAGTGTTGGGCTGGAGAGGATTTGCAGCATATCAGCAGTGAGGAAAATGACCACATTCTGGCTTAGACAATTGAGTAAAAGAGTGCATGGTGGAGAAGGAACAGATTTGTAGGAAAAGACGATGAATCCTGTTGCGGACAAGTTGAGCCGAGCTGTTTATGCACTGTCCCAGCGTAGATGTCTGGCAGACAGTTAGATACGAGGGTGTTCAGTCCAGGAGATCCTGTCTTGGGATAAAGCGGGGGAGATGGCCACATATATATGGTAAATGAGGCCAAGGTGACGGGTAAGCTGCTCTAACTAGGCAGGGCACAGCGAGTGAGAAAACAAGTGGACCCGGAACAGAGCCCTGAAGAACTTCCGGGTAGGGATAGATAACGAAAATGGTCAAGAAGTAAGAGGAAACCCAGGAGGGTGCAGGGTCCCAGAAAGCAAAGGTAGAGAGCGCTTCAGGAAGAAGAGCAGGTCACCAGTGCCAAATGCTATTGAGAGGTCAAGAGGGATGGAAGTATCTTCTTGGACTAAGTGAATGAGGTCAGTAGTGAGCTCAGTGGAGGGGTGAGCTCCTGGGTTAAGGACAGAATGAGAGGAAAGGTCATCGCTGGAATGGGGATGGCGCAGCTTCCGAGATTTCTACTTTGTCTTTCCCACTGTGATGGTTTTTACAGAAAGCAATCTTCAACATTCTCAACTCCTCCGAGACCAGGCTAATCATCCCTAAAGTCACACTTCTCCACAAACCAATAATTCTCTCATCAAATTGAGACTTTCTCCATGGAGGTGACTAATTCCCGACAAGGCAGCAGTTATTTGTATATCCGCCTCCATTAAGTTAGGCAGTACCTCTTGTAGCCACGTGAGGGCAGAGTTGCTCCCTGAACAAACTAGCCAGACTAAGCAAGGAGCACCTATGATATGTATTGAATTGGGGCTGAAAAAAGGTCATTTGAAATTTATGGAGATAAACGAATATATACTGAGTCCTACTTAGTGTCTTGCATTCTGCCAGGCAACAGGGATGCAATGATGATTTACACAGGCATGATCTTGAATCGAAAAGTTACAGTGGGAGGCAAGGTAAATCAGGTTTGGGGAGGGAGTAGTAGTTAAAAAAAAAAGCAGCACAGGCACCTGGGTGGCTAGGCCAGTTAAGTGTTTGACTTCAGCTCAGGTCGTGATACCGTGGTCCATGAGTTCGAGCCACGCATCGGGCTCTGTGCTGACAGCTCAGAGCCTGGAGCCTGCTTCAGATTCTGTGTCTCCCTCTCTCTCTGCCCCTCCACTCATGCTCTGTCTCTCTCTGTCTCTCAAAAATAAATAAACGTTAAAAAAAAAAAAAAAAGCGGTAACAGGGGCGCCTGGGTGGCTTAGTCGGTTAAGCGTCCTACTTTCGCTTAGGTCCTGATCTCGCGGTTCGTGGGTTCGAGCCCCGCGTCGGGCTCTGTGCTGACTGCCAGCTCAGAGCCTGGAGCCTGTTTCAGTCTGTGACTCCCTCTCTCTCTGACCCTCCCCTGCTCACGCTGTCTCTCTCTCTCTCTGTCCTAGAAATAAATAAAAAATATTTTTAAAAAAGTTTAAAAAAAAGCGGTAAGGAAAGCATGGGTCTTAATAGTTATACAGATGGGTCTGGTCTTTAGCCTAAAGACTATGGAAGGGCACTGAAGTTTTATGAGCTGAGAAGTGAGAATTGATCCTAATTTTTTACTTGGAAAAATCACTCTGGCTGCGAGGTGGAGAATGGATTGATTACCAGAGCCAGAGAGCCAGGTTACATTTTTTGTAAAAACTTCAGGGTGAATAGCTTGAATTAAGGCAGCATAAGTCGGGGGCATGGACAAATAGGTGGAATGAAAAGTGAGGTGAAGTCCATTTTGGAGAAGTTTGTGGACCAACCAAGTGATATCATTCATCCAGAAGGCAACTGGATGTACAGTTATGAAGCTCAGGAAAAAGAGCCTGGGCTGGAGTCATAGGCATAATGCTGGTCATTAAAATGATGGGAGTGGAAAAGGTGGCACGGGCAGAATGAGAAAAATAGCTGGGTGTGGCACACAACTACGAGTACATTACTGTTTAAGGAATGGCCAGAATACCTACCTCAAGGGATCACTGAGACATTATCAGAAATGTGAACACTAGAAGGGGATGGGGTCTCAAGAACTGTGGGAACACAGTGTTTCAGGAAATAAGGAATGAATCAACAGGGTACGGTATTGCCAAGAGGTCAAGAAGGTGACTGAAAAGTATCTTGAGAAAGCAGTGGAAGTGGCATATATAAATCACCGGGCGGGGGTGGGGGGTGGGGGGGGCTTGTCAATGAAAATTCTTATTCATTTGGTTGTGGAAAGACCTGGGATTCAGGGGGCCACCTGGGTGGCTCAGTTGGTTAAGCATTGGCCTCTTGATTTTGGCTCAGGTCATGATCTCACAGGTTTGTGAGATGGAGCCCTACATCGGGCTCCTCGCTAATAGCGCTGATAGTGCAGAGCCTGCTTGGGATCCTCTCTCTCTGCCCCTCCCCAGTTTGCATGCGCTCTCTCTCTCTCTCTCTCTCTCTCTCAGAAACAAACAAAAACTTTAATTAAAAAAAAGGTTGGGGTTCCTGGGTGGCTCAGTTGGTTAAGCATCCGACTTCAGCTCAAGTCATGATCTCACAGTGGGTGGGTTCGAGCTCCGCATTGGGCTCTGTGCTGACAGCTCAGAGCCTGGAGCCTGCTTCGGATGCTGTGTCTCCTCTCTCTCTGCCCCTCCCCCACTCGCAGTCTATCGCTCTCTCAAAAATGAATAAATGTTAAAAAAAAGATTTAGTACTAGTTCAAAAGAGAATTCTAGGGAAGGAGTATTATAGAGTCCATCCATCGAGAACACTGATACAAATTTGTTAATAGGCTATAGATATAAAACTGGTTAATGTCAGTCAAGGCGATCAGAGTTCTAAAATAGCCAAATTGGGGCGCCTGGGTGGTCAGTCAGTTAGGCGTTCAAATTCGGCTCAGGTCATGGTCTCATAGCTCATGGGTTCGAGCCCCGCGTTGGGCTCTGTGCTGACAGCTCAGAGCATGGAACCTGCTTCAGATTCTGTATCTCCCTCTCTCTCTGACCCTCTCCTGTTCACGCTGTCTCTCTCTGTCTATCTCTCTCTCTCTCAGAAATAAATAAAACATTAAAAAATAAAAATAAAAAAATAAAATAGCCAAGTCAATAGCGAATAGGAAGTCAAACAAAAGTGCACACCCCCTAGAAAATCAGATCACCTCTAGGCTGTGCTGGCCTGTTTCACAACATCAAAAGGATACCCAGCAATCCCATTGGCCTCTTTCCAAATTTTAGAAGGAGGCAAACAAATTTTTAATGGGGTCAAAAGTAGAGATCAGGTATGAATTACAGATCTATCACAGTAGCTATGTGTTCTTGGGCAAGTAACAATCTAATGATCAGTTTCATTGTAGATAAAATGGGGATGGTAACAATAAAAACTACTATTTTTGAATTGAGGTAATCCTTTATATAAGTGCACTTAGTACACTACTTGGAAAGTGCCATGGAAAGCAGTTAACAGATGTTAATATAGTAACATTAAACACTCTCCACTAATTGTTTCATGTTGCTGTTCTCATTTCTCATTACTTGACACCCCAGCTTTTTTATACCAGTCAAGCAAATACATTTACACACATAGATACACACACATTTCATTTGACTACTACATTCTTCACTTGTGGAACAACCCCTTTCTACCTTAGTCAAAGGAAAAAATGTTCAATGTTCATTTATTTCAGGGATAATGAAACTTGTATTATTTCCACCAAATGCCAGTCTCCCTATAAAATCTCCCCACTTCCGGGGGCACCTGAGTGGTTCTGGGGGCATCCGACTTCAGCTCAGGTCATGATCTCATGGTTTGTGAGTTCAAGCCCCACTTCGGGCTCTACAGTGACTGCGGAGCCTGCTTGGGATTCTCTTTGTCTCTCTGTCTCTCTCTCTCTCTGCCCCGTCCCACTCTAACTCTCTCAAAATAAATAAATAAACCTAAAAAAATATTTTTTAAAAATCTCCCCTGTTCTGTTTTAAAAATTCTATCCACAACCTGTAATGTTACCTACATATCAGTGAGCACGGCCCAGTGCTCCCTTCTACCCAGAACATTCTACCCGAGGTGACTGTCTCCTCTGTTTCCTTCAGAGTTCTGCACAAATGTCACCCTTATCAGGAAGGCCCTCTCTGTCGAGTGAAATGACAATTCCTCCCTTTGATGCCAGAACTCCCTCTCTCCTTCCCTGCTTAATTTTTACCATAGCACTTAACCCTACTCGACGTATTATTTGTTCATTTCTCTGCGTCTATTCACCAGAATATAAGTTCCAAGGGAGCATAAGGAAGGGGACTGTCTGCTTTGTTCCCTGTGGTAGTTTCTGCGCCGAGCAGGTGCTCAACAAGTAAATAATAGTAGAATAAATATTAAATGGGTATCACCTGTGATCTGCAACTGTCAAGAACACTGGCTTTGTTTGGTGCTTATTCCTTTCAACCCCTTTGGAGCTTCTGCAAAGAGCATTTGGTTTGAACAGCCTCTGCTTTCTAGTCCCTACAAACTAGTAACCTCAAATTCACAGTCAAAGGCCACCTTTGGCCCACGGGCGTATTTGGATTGGCTTATACAACACGTATAAAATTATCGAATTAGATGCCAGCCATTAAAATGGATAAATTAGGGGCGCCTGGGTGGTTCAGTCGGTTAAGCGTCCGACTCTTGGTTTCAACTCAGGTTATGATCTCACAGTTTGTGGGTTCAAGTCCCACATCAGGCTCTGTGATGACGGCGTGGTAGAGTCTGCTTGGGATTCTGTCTCCTTCTCTCTCTGCCTTTCCCCTGCTCTCTCTCTCTCTTTCAGATAAACATTTTTATGCACAAATTAGTATACAGTCCTGGACTTCTAGATCATCTTGGTCAGATTTTTCACAGAGAGACAATATTTCAGCAAGGCAACAACCAGCTGAGCTAAAAAAAAAACAAAAAAAACCCAAAAGAACAAAAAAACAACCTGTCTAGCTTGCCACTGTCCGCACCAGTGCATATGACTTACTGACTTTATTTACATATCTGCAGGTATTTGAGTTGGAGAGCCCTGACCTAAATCCCCTTTCCTTCCCATTGTTACTTCAGAATCCACTTCCTTTTTGCCTAAACTACTATACCAATCTAATAAATGTCCTTGTTTCCACGTTATCCCTCAGTTTCTTATCACCTCTCTGCTCAAAAACTTATGCTGTTTTTATTTCTCATACTCTATGGTTCACGTAATTCTTGCATTCTAGGCCCTCCTCATCTGGCCTTCTCCAGGAAATCTTTTCCAGTTTTATACTCTACAATTCCCCATCAGCCCATCTTTCATGAATTACACCCATACTCTTCCTTTCTGTTCCAGCTCTAAGCCTATGCTCAAATTTTCTTTAACTGGAATCCTGCCTCCACTCCCCTTAGTCTATCTATTTTTCAAGGCCCAGGCACTCTCTATAAGGCATTCCCAAGTCCCATTGCCACACACAACCCCCCTATATCCTGTCTGCCTACTCTGGACTTTCTAGATTGTCCATAGTTTAACTGTTTCATTATATGTATCTTTTTAATTTTTTTAATCTTTATTTTTGAGACAGAGAGAGACAGAACACCATGGTCAGAGAGCGGGAGACACAGAATCCCAAGCAGGCTCCAGGTTCTGAGCTGTCAGCACAGAGCCTAACAATGGGGCTTGAACTCACCAACCTCAAGATCATGACCTGAGCAAAAGTCAGACTCTTAACTGACTGAGCCACCCAGGCGAACCATACATATATTTCTTAAGCTTATTTATTTTAGTAATCTCTACACCCAAGAGGGTCTCAAAATCAGGGCCCCTAAGATCAAGAGTCATTTGCTCCTCAAGACTGAACAGCCAGGCGCCCCCACATTTTCTATATATTTTGTTACAACTTTTCGATTATGTACTTGAATAAGCAATTAATATTATGTTACCCTGGGACATACATAGGACAACATTGTCCTCAATGGAGTGCCAGTTGGCTTGGGGGAGAGGTGGCAGGAAAGTCTTAGATAATTAAAAAGGTTTCTGGCCCCCAAAGGATCATAGTACATAAGCAAATATACAGTATATCAGTGGTATTAAAATTTCATGGGTGGGATTAGAGGGGGGAAATACCTTTTTAAGGCTCCCGGGGAGAGAGAGATGACATTGAAAAACAGTACCCACGGATCATTCCATTTGTTTCTTTTTTTTTTTTAAATAGTTTATTGTTAAATTAGTTTCCACATAACACTCAGTGCTCATCCCCACAAGTGTCCTCCTCCATGCCCATCTCCCCCCTCCCCCCCCCATCCATCAGTCCTCAGTTTTTGTCAGCATTCAAGAGTCTCTCATGGTTTGCCTCTCTCCCTTTCCCCCACCATTTCCGCCCTTCTTCTCCCCCTTGTTCCTCCGTCAAGTTCCTCCTAATCCTCCTATACGTGCAGACATATGATATTTGTCCTTCTCTGCCTGACTTATTTCGCTCAGCATAACACCCTCAAGGTCCATCCATGTTGCTACACATGGCCAGATTTCATTCTTTCTCATTGCCTGGGGTACATGTGCTCCTATGCCTCAGCATTTCTGTGTCCCTTGGGTAAATTCCTAGCAGTGCTATTGCTGGGTCATAGGGGAGTTCTATTGTTAGTTTCCTGAGGAACCTCCACACTGTTTTCCAGAGGGGCTGTACCAGTTTACATTCCCACCAACAGTGCAGGAGGGTGCCCGTTTCTCCACATCCTCGCCAGCATCTAAAGTTCTCTGATTTGTTCATTTTAGCCACTCTGACTGGCGTGAGGTGGTATCTCAGTGTGGTTTTGATTTGTATTTCCCTGATGAGGAGGGATGCTGAGCATCGTTTCATGTGTCTGTTGGCCATCTGGATGTCCTCTTTGGAGAAGTGTCTGTTCATCATTCCATTTGTTTCTTGTGCATTTGACTGCTCCTTGACTACCTTGCGCATGGAACTGTATGATGAAAAGTCAAGCATGGTGGTCAGAGGTGCAGGCACTGGAATGGGACTGTCTGGATTTGCGGACTGCGTGGCTGATATTTCTCGAATGGATAACACCTAGCAAGTTACTTAACCTCTCTAGACCTCACGTTCCTCATCTGTAACATTAATACCTTCCTCCTGGGGTGGTAGTATAGGTGAGGTCATACAGAGGAGCACATAGTCAACGTTTAGTCAATGTTTCTAGAACCTGCAAGTACACTAGGTGCTTAGCACAAACGACTGATGAACTAGTTGGTCTTAGTAACAGTCTAGAGGTGACTGGAACCTCCTAGCCGCTCAGGTGGGAGTTGCATGCAGCTCTGTAAGAACTCTTTACACCTAGGGTCCCTTACCTATAAAACGCAGCTGGTTATCTATAAAACCTACTTCTTGGGGATTTGGGAGTAATCAATTCACGCAGTGTGCTTAGCATGGTGCTCCCAGTGTTAGCTGGTATTAGTCCTACTTGGGGCACCCGGCTGGCTCAGCAGGTAGATCATGCAACCCTTGATCTCAGGGTCGGGACTTTGAACCCCACGCTGGACAGTGGAGCCTACTTTCTATATGACATATGTATGTATACGCCCTGCGACCAGCCAAGCTGCTAGCGACATCGGACGGGACAGCAGGACATAGGTGGTCGCTCAGAAAAAAATCAGGCCCTGTCAGAAGATTCAAGCGGAGCACTTAGGGCCTGATTCACTTGCCCAGGATGGCTCCGTGCAAGGGGCCTTCTGCTCCCCCAAAGGCGCCCTCTACGCAGGGACCCTGCGCACCAGGCGTGCAATAGCGCGCCGGAAGGCAGGCGTGTAACCGGGACGACGCCGGTCAAGGCTTCTGGATGAGGGTCAAGAAGCGTGGAGGCGGAGCCTGCACACCAGTTTAGGCTGTGTGTGGGTAAGGGGAGCTCAGGGAAGGGTGTGGGAGCAGGCGGCCGTGACCGAGACAGAGCGTCTCCCAGGATCCGTGAGAGGCCGGGACCTCGGCGTTATCGTCCTACAAAAAACCGTACCGACCCCATAGCCACGGGACAGGGCCGCCATGGCGATTCCCTAAGACGCATGCGCGTTTCTTTTCGCGCCCCAGACGCTTGACCGTGCGCACTGCGCTCCCGCCTTCCGTGGAATTCTCTACCCACAACTCCCCAGGCTCGCGCGCTGTCTCCATATGCGCGTGCGGTCGTCATAGCCCCGCCCCCAAATCCCGTGGGCCTCTGCGAGGTAGTATTTAAGCATCTCGCTGCGTCTTTTCTGCCTCGTTTATTTTCCACGATGCGTGGTGAGTACGTCTTTCATTTTGCTTTTTTAGTGGTCAGGTGAGGAAAAAAATAGAAAGTGAGCGTGGTTTGCTTGAGCACGTTGCTCAATGTGCTCAATGTGCTTGAGCACATTGCATTTATTATTGGTCGGTGGGGGAGGGGTAAGAGCTCGGCCATGGCCTTGAGTCCACGAGGCATCTGCAGAGCTTTGTGAAGGACAAAATGGCGATGGCGGGCCGTGCCGGCGGCCGTCTCTGTGATGAGAACGTTTTCACAGACCTGTACTGAGCTCCGTGAGGATAAGAGACTCTGAAGAGACGGGCCTTGCACTGCCGAAGTGCGACACGGCCGTGGCCCCGGGAGACAAAGCGCTTGTGAAATAGCCAGTGTTGAGTTAATGTTCTCTTTGTCTGCAGGGTTCAGGCGCACGTTTGAACGCTCAAGAATGGAAGAGAGCCGCCCTGTTGGAGTAAGTGTGTGGGGCCCTCCTTTACCCTCGCTCCTCTCTTGTCGACTGTGCGGGGGCCACTGTGGGATGTGCTACGGGGATGATACTAGGAATTGAACTCTCTCTTTCTGATGGAGTAGTGGAGAAAGCTTAAGTGTACTGAGTAGCACCAGCCCGCGGCAAACGGTGGGTTGTTTAGCGCAGACGCATGAAGATCCATTCATTGCAAAATCTGAAACTAAGTGAGGGATGCTTCCTCCCCCCTTCTTCCAGATGTGGTTCAACTCCAAAGACCTTAGAGGTTGGGACAAAACCTGTTCCTGCAAACTAAGCATTCCAGTGATGCTCCAGGTGGGTACTGTGTCTAGATGGGGTTTGCTCAGATTATGCAGACCACTCTGTGATGAACATAAAAAAGACAAGCATATGGCTGATCTTAAAAGTGATGCCATCTTCCTACTGAGAAGTGGGCCACAAGTATTGAAGGGTCTGTGGATAACTATTTTTAGGTACATATAATGTCATCCTTTTCTGTTTCCAGCATCTCCTCTCCAAGCCTGAGGAATCCAACTGTCTCCAAGAGTGAATTCAGGTAATTACCATTGAAAGGGAGGAGTGGAGGGTCCCCTCCAGTTTTGCCTACATCCAGGAGAGTAAAGTGAGCAGTGTGACCTTTCTGCTCCTTGCAGCCACTTCCATTTGGGATGACTCCTGTGGAGGGAAGAGCAGCCCAACAGTACATTTCTTGAGATGGTGTGCTCTCCCTCACCCATGTGTCACTGTCAGATGATTTGAATAGATTTGCTGATCCTCTGTGAGGTGCAACAATTAATAGCATGTTAGAGTTCTGATGGCAGTTTCTGTCAATGAAAAGACTTTGTTCTAGCCTGATATTTTTTGATAACCATTTGGTCCCCTTTTGCAGGTTGTCCTGATGGTGGTGATATGTTCATCTATCTTATGGTAAGTAGCTTCTCCCAGTACTGTGATTTGTTAGCATATATGTGGACCCGTTATCCAAAGGGTGATTTGTTTTTCATCGTGTGTATTTTTTTGTTTTGTTGTCGTCGTGACCAAAGACTTGATCCACCCATATAGCTTTCTGGTTTTTTCCTTGTAGTGATGTTTCTTAATCTATTTCTCTAGATGCCCACTGGTGTGCTCAGGATCGAACTCCTGGAAAGAGTTAAAGATGGTGAGTACTTGTAACCCTTCTGATTGTAGCTTGCCTCAGAAGTATACTGCCAATGAAGAGAGCAAGCATCCTGTCTTACCCCTGTTCTAGCCCCAGAGCCAGTAATGGTGAACCCACTGGGGCTAACTGGGAGAGAGGATGAGAATTTGTTCCATAAGGAACTGTCTGAGGTGTGGCACATGCTGGTCAATAGCATTTGCTTGGCTTATCTTCTCTTAAACCCATCAGTTACAGCTAAAATAGCTTTGGCTGTTTAGATAGTTGGCTAATTATGTGATTTTCTTCAGGAGCAGCTTCCTCGCGTGTGTTACCAAAAAGCTTCCAGAGTTATCAGGTTAGTTAATTAATCTCTGGTTCATGCCACCAAATAGGCAAGTTTCCATGATGAATCAAACTAGCTCACTATGACTCCACGATGAAAACATGTGAACACCTGAGAAACTGGAGAAAGCAGGAAAGGGGGGATGCCGCGTGGAAGGGCTTTTTATCACCCACAGCTTTTTCTTTCTCTAGGTGCGGTTGCCCGTAATGTGCATATTTTCTCAGGTGAGTAGTTTCCATATGTGGTACCTGGAGCATATTGGGTACAAAGGAGACACCCTTAGGGGCCTAAGCTCATGATGACTTACATGGAATCTCGTTCGGCTGATAACTTGCTGTTGAGACTCGGAAATCTGATTTTCCTAGAAATGATGGTTTAAGGGGGAACAATTTATTGCTGGAGGTAAGCATTACTGACTCAAGTCCTTGTTTGTTTCAGGTTCATCACCTGGTCTGCAGCCCAAGAATGATTTGAGGTAAACGCCTTTGTAATGCTGTCATTTATAGCTGTTACATAAAATTTGCCAGGTGTATTTGGTGGTGGGGGGGGGACACTTTGGGTAACTATTTTAAGAAATTACTGGCTTAATCCAAAGTCTTGTATGTGGACACTGAACCATCTGTGACAAGCTCCCACTCACCAGTGATGAGTTCAATACCGCCCCAGTCTGAACACTGTGACTGAAAGGTATTTTCTGAGCTGTGAGCTTCTCTTGGATTGAAAAGTGAGAAGTTAGCTGGTGGTTTCTATCTAATCTGTGTGCAGAACCTACATTAGAGCTGTGCCTTTCTAAGCAATAGAGACCCAGGGGTATGATTGGGAGGCTTATAGTTCCCAATCATTGTTTTACAGGTTCCCTCAGCTACTTCTGTGCTCAGCTCCCGTCCAAAGTCAGGTGAGTAAACCTAGATACAAGATGATGCATATTAAAACTTCCCAATGAAGAAACAGTCACATGTCTTACCTCCTGTCCTAGTCCCAGAGCCTGTAAAGGTGAACCCACTGAGGCTGGCTGGGGGAAAGGAGGAAGCTTGTTCCAGAAGGAACTGTCTGAGGGATTACAAGAGATTTCTAAATATGGGAAAGGGAGAGAGAAGTCTCTTTGCTGAAGTAGAATGTACATTTTTTTTCCCAGGTTTGAAGGAGGAACAAGGTACATGTAATAGGTAAGTATTCAAATATTGGTGTTCATTTCATTTCATTTATTTTTAGAATTTTTTTTTTTTAGGGGCACCTGGGTGGCTCAGTCGGTTAAGCGTCCGACTTCGGCACAGGTCATGATTTCACAGTTCGTGAGTTCAAGCCCCACGTTGGGCTCTGTGCTGACAGCTCAGAGCCTGGAGCCTGTTTCAGAGTCTGTGACTCCCTCTCTCTCTGACCCTCCCCTGTTCATGCTGTCTCTCTCTCTCAGAAATAAATAAAAAATATTTTTTAAAAAATAGAATTTTTTTTTTTTTTTAATTTTTTCAATGTTTTGTTTCTGAGAGAGAGAGAGAGACAGCATGAGCAGGGAAGGGCCAGAGAGGGAGACTCAGAATCCAAAGCAGCCTCCAGGCTCTGAGCTAGCTGTCAGCACAGAGCCCGACACAGGGCTTGAACCCATGAACCATGAGATCATGACCTGAGCCTAAGTCGGACATTCAACCTGCTGAGCCACCCCAGCGCCCATGGAATGTGTTTTTGAGAGATAGCATGAGCAGGGCAGGGGCAAAGAAAGAGGGAGACACAGAATCTGAAAGTTTCAGGCTCTGAGCTGTCAGCATGGCCTGACACAGGAGCACCAACTCAACCATGAAATCATGAGCCTAAAGGTGGGTGTTCAACTGACTAAGCCACCCAGGTGCCCTGGTGTTTAGTATTTAATAGACTAACAGAAAAACAAAAGCATGCCTGAAACCAGGTATACTAATTTATTTTTTATTGAGTGGGGACTGGGGCAGAGGGAAAAAATCTAAAACAGGCTCCATGCCGAGTGTAGATCCCACATGGAGCTTCCTGAGATGGTGACCCAAGCCTAAATCAATCACGGTCAAGAAGCACCTGAGCTGTCCAGGCACCCTAGTGTGAACTAGTTTATATCTACTAAGAAAATGCACTTTGTTTTTCCGTACAGGAGTCCAGTTCTTCAAGAATATCAAAAGGGAATTGTCAAGTCCTGTTTTTGTACAACCTAGTTGTTGTAATTAACATAATTGTTTAAGCTTTTCTAAATAAAAGTTTAGCCTTCATTGTGGTTTGTGCCTCTAGCTGGACAGAAGGAAGTGGTCCTGGGGAATTTGCTGCTGTTGGCACTGTTCAATTTAATGTGGCACTGTGCCTGTTGCTGTCTAGCTCAGGGAAGCATTGTTCAGGGAGCCTTCTAAGGTCTTCCTGACCCCAGTATATGCCTCACTGCATGCAGAGTTTCCTGGCTTTAGGTGATTCATTAGCGTTGCCTTAATTTTGACGGGCTTGGCTCATAAGGCACAAGGAGCCAATAAGGCGTAGCCACCACTGGGTCTATATTCTTCCCTTTTTTCTGGAATTGTCCTGGTTCTTCTAGGTAATACAGGGTCCCGCTCAAAAGTCCCTGCTAGGGGGTATCTGGCTGGCTCAGAGCATGCAACTCTTGATCTCGGTGTCCTGAGTTTGAACCCCATGTTGGGCATGGAGCCTACTTGTAATTTTTTTTTTAATTGTTAATGTTTATTTTTGAGACAGGGAGACAGAATCCCAAGCAGACCTCATGCTGTCAGCACAGAGCCCAACTGAAGACTTGAACTCCAAACTTGAGATGGTGTGAGCTGGAATCCAGGGTCAAATGCTTAATGGACTGAGCCAACCAGGCACCTCTAAAAACTTGAGTCCATGCCAAAAGGCCTGCCCTCGCCAGCCATTGTCAATTTATGCTGCTGGTATAAATATAACTTGATTGGGATAATCCTGTTTGTGTGTGTTGTCTTCCATTTGCTCTTTCCGTGGGAAACCAGACCTGTTCACTTGGGACATCTGGTAGGGGTGCCCAGTAAACCCCTCCCTGAATTGGGATCGAACATCCATCTTGCCATCTACCTGTGCCATCGTATCTGAGCATAAATTTGGGGGTGGAGTTATAATATGTGAATGGGCACATGGAAATCTACAATCTCCCTCAGATGGGTTGTCTCCTCACATACCTGATGTTTTCAAATCTGCATTTCAATTGGCCTTGGGCAAGCTGGCTCTATGGACAACAGTAAAGGAAGCCCGCAGACCTGTAGCACTTCTGGGGGACGGGTGTTTACGTGTATGTGAGTGGGAAGCTTACTGCACTGAGGCGCCCCAGGTCAAGGATTCTTCATCTTTAGAGCAGTTAGTTTCCCGCACATGGAGGCTCAAATCTGTGTGCTTAACATGCACGCTCCCTCCCCCCCCCATCCTTTGGGCAATTCTGGTTGACATCAGTAGTTCTCAGCTAATAAACACCCTTCTGTTGCTCAAAATGGGAGAATGGGTACTGAAGGGTGAATAAGGGGTTCCCCTTTCCTGCAATTTTCGCCTGCATGTTGTGTCAGCTGTGAGGCAACTTCATTGAAACAATGTTTATTTTTTGCTCATCAAATAGTGATCATAGAAATCTGAGAGCTGTCAATACAGTGATTATAACTATGGAAGAGGGTTGCATAAGACCATGCAAGGGTCAGCTTTAAAGCTGGTGGGGGAAAAAATCAAGCTGGGAGCAACATGGGAAGCCCCAGTGAGCTAGGGCACAAGCAGTAAAACGCCAGATCAATGGTGTCAAAGCCACTAAGAGGTCAGGTGGACCTGAGACAAAGCTGCAAGCAAATGTTGAGCTTTTACTACAGACGAGCCGCTATGTGCATGACCTCTCACCCCACTACTTAGCATGGGAGGTCTGTGCCAGAAAGATCTTTGCATAAAGGGGAACCAGCAAAGAAAACTTGTCCCCCCCCCCCCAAATCGTCACAGTACCAGGGGAGGAGGGGGTCATTAGTCAAAGTCCTAGGTACTTAGCCATCAGGCTGGGCTGGCTGCCTCTAGGAGTCTGGAGGCCACTTGACTCCAAAACAGCCTAGGGACGTTTAGCAAGGACACGATGGAACCAAAGTTGGATCCAGGCTGGTACAGGGGCCAGGGGTATTCAGGGTATTCACTGGAAGTCTGGTTGACAATGAAACCTTCCAGGAATCCTATTTTCGCCATTTGGCAAATGAATTCAAATTAAGACCCAAACCTGGCTACTTTAGCTAAAGGATGAAAGAAGTAACAGATGACATGGAGGAATGAGGGAAAGTGGTGGAATGATTGAGGCGTGGCTCCTGGAGTTCCTGATGCCTCAGACAGCCTCTCCTCTGAGTATGTCCATCACCCTTGACCTGCTCGCCTGATAATCTAAGTGGACATTGAGTCCCTTGATTGCCCTGTCCTGCCCAGATCTACGTTCTCCCCTCCCCACACCCCCCATCTCCCCACCTCCATGAATGGTCACAGCACAGAATTCAGACCTGTGAGGCACCCCCACTTGATGTGACCTCGTTAAGTGACCTCGTTAGATGTTTGGACACCTTCAGTCAAGTTCTGTCTCTTTAAAAAAGTGTGGTTGTTAAAATAAATAAATAAATAGTGGTTAATTTGTAATGAATTAACAATTTGTAGTGAATTAATGAATGGGCTTAGGGAGCTCTAAGAATCCTCCTTGTATGCAAAATGTATGATCAGCTGCTCTGTCCCAAACCTAACAGTTCTGATCAAAAGAGCCATGGCCTTGCTCTTGCCTTTGTTGATTGCTGTTCAGTTACATCTTAGAAGAGGGAAAGAAAAATAGGACAGCCAATACATAAGATAGTTTGAAATAACACTGGGTTTTTTTTTTTAATTTTTAAATATTTTATTTATTTTTGAGAGAGCGTGAGCAGGGCAGGGTCAGAGAGAGAGGAAGACACAGACTCCAAAGACAGGCTCCAGGGTCTGTGCTAGCTGTCAGCACAGAGCCCGACGCAGGGCTTGAACCCATGAACTGTGAAATCATGACCTGAGCTGCAGTCGGATGCTTAACCAACTGAGCCACACAGGCACCCCAAGAAATAACACAGTGGTTTTCAACCAGCAGTGACTTTCCCCCCCAGAGATCATTTAGCAGTCCCTGGAAACGTTTTTGGTTACAATTTTGGGGGTGCTTATGCTGCTGGCATCCAGTGGGAAGACCCTACGATGCACAGGACAGCTCCCTCCACCTCTCTCCAATGAATCGTTCAGCCCAAAATG
Source organism: Hyaena hyaena (assembly GCF_003009895.1). Classification (NCBI taxonomy): domain Eukaryota; kingdom Metazoa; phylum Chordata; class Mammalia; order Carnivora; family Hyaenidae; genus Hyaena; species Hyaena hyaena. The sequence continues at coordinate 923,436 of NW_024081263.1, forward strand.
TCAATAGTTCTAAGTTGAAGACACCCTGAGATCTATGAGAAATGCCAGTATAGAACAAGAATTGATAAGAAGGTGGTCAGGGAAAGCATCTCTGAGGAGGTGACATTTGAGCTAAGATGAGGAGACCTGGAGGCTGAGGAAGAGCCGATGGGATGAAATGGGAGTCAATCATATTTTGGAGTAGACACAACAGGGTGAGCGGATGGAGGGGATGTGGGGGTTAGTGAAGGGGAGATAAAGAACATTCCAGTGGGTGCAGTAGGGAATCATATTGGATGGTGTGAGTCTGAAATGCCTCCCCGACAGCCAAGGAGTCAAGAAGAGGCAGTGTGGCATGGGGTTGCCTGAGTCCCCACTTACTAGCTGTGTGACCTTGAGAATATCACCTAACCTGCTGCGGTTCAGTCTCTCCATCTGTAAAAGAGGGAACATGCTAGTAACCACTTCTGCCTTAAGATTGTTACTACATATAAAGCACTTGGAATGCTGCCTGGCGCCAGTGACCAGCCGGTCAGGCTGGGGACAGGGAATCCGTTGTCACCATGGCATCGGAATCCCAGGTACCAGATGAGAGCCTTTCAGTAGAAAGTGTGAATTGGAATTTCTAGAGAGTCGGGGGCTCACACAAATTAGCAAAGAGGGTGGAAGTAGTGGCCAAGAAGAGAGCTAGTGCTTCTTTTCCAGGGGTTGCCCAAATCTACCCCCCCCCCCCGCCGAGTCGCCACAGGAAAGGGGCTCGGGGGAGCCAGCCTGAGTCCTGGAGACAGTGCTCTCTCGGACAACCCTGCCACAGGCCTGCTCACAGGGCCTCGGGGACCTTCCCCATCTGTGCCTCCATTTATTTTGTTTAATGCTTATTTATTTATTTGGGGGGAGGTGCAGAGAGAGAGAATCCCAAGCAGGCTCTGCACTGTCAGCATAGAGCCTGATGCGTGGCTCGAACTCGGGACCCTGTGAGATTATGACCTCAGCTGAAATCAAGAGTCAACCCTCAACTGACTGAGCCACCCAGGCGCCCCTGTACCTTCACTTGATACGACCTCCTTAGGTGTTTGGACACCTTCAGTCAGGTTCTCCTGTCTCTTTAGGACTGTGATTATTAATTTGGAGGCTAATAAATGGGCTTAGGGAGTCTAAGAATTTCCCCCTGGAGACTGTACGCAAGACGTGTATAAGGCAACTCATTAGAGGAAAGCTTCAACAGATTCTCAGAACGGTTGGGAGATGCAGTAAAATTTTAAAAAACTCTTCAAGTTGACTAGGGTGTTCTTTGACATGCTCCACATTGTGCTGATTTTTAAGTTTGTACCATTTCTTAAGAACACATACACATGCAGGGGCGCCTGGGTGGCTCAGTTGGTTAAGCGTCTGACTTTGGCTCAGGTCATGATCTCACTGTTGATGGGTTCGAGCCTCGTGTCGGGCTCTGTGCTGACAGCCAGCTCAGAGCCTGGATCCTGCTTCGGATTCTGTGTCTCCCTCTCTCTCTGACCCTCCCCTGCTCACGCTGTCTCTCTCTCTCAGAAATAAATAAATCATTAAAAAATTAAAAAAAAAAGAACACACATGCAAAAATAGAAAGTCTAAAATTGTTTAATCAATTTATAAATATCAAGGAAAGTGCCATTAAATTTTTTTAAGGTTTATTCATTTTTCAGAGACAGAGACAGAATGGGGGTCGGGGGAGGGCAGAGAGAGGGAGACACAGAATCCAAAGCAGGCTCCAGGCTCTGAGCTGTCAGCACAGAGCCCCACGCAGGGCTTGAACTCAGACTGTGGGATCATGACCTGAGCTGAAGTCAGACACCTAACCGACTGAGCCACGCAGGGGCCCCTAAAGAAATTTTAAGACTGGGGCCCCTGGCTGGCTCATATGCAACTCTCACACCCAGGGTTGTAAGTTCAAAGGGCCATGTTGGACATAGAGTTTATTTTTTTTTAATCTTTTAAAAAATTTTTTTAAGAGTTAAAAGGGGGATGTAAAATGGGAGGATGTTATAAGCCTTTGAACATTATCTGACAATGTGTAATATAACAGTTTTGTGAAAACATCAAATTTAAAATGTATGCACAGGGAAAGAATACTCTTCCCTTGACCTCACTCTGCCTGTCTTCAAAGTCAGTGATTCTCTGTGGACCCTTCCACTTCCCTCCACCTCTGCCGTGGCAGCCACCAGTGCCCAAACCCCCTCTAGCTCTTGCCTGAAGGATCGCAGAGAGCCTTCTTCCAGTTTTCCCCAGTAGACTATGAATTCATGAAGCCAAGGGCCATCTCTGATTCTATCATTGTAGATTGAGTGCTCAATAAACATAAACAAATGGACACATGGCCTCCCAGGAGCAAAGGTAAGTCCAAGTTCTTATGGCGCCTGCAGTGTCCGTCTCCCGCGCTTGTATTGAAGAGGCAGGGTTAACAGTGGGCTGAGGGTGAAGGAGCCACGCCCCACTTGCCTTGGCTTCAGAGGAGAACAGGGCTGCTGCTGACTGCAGACCCGCCTGAGGAATCACCCCTGCCACCAGATTGTTCTGGGGCACTTGGTTGCAGCCTCGGCAGAAGGCGCCACCTGCTCAGCTATGGGGCTGTGCCTGCCCAAGGTTGGGTCTGGCAGAATTTGGAGAAGGTTCAGATCGAAAGAAAGTGAATTCTGCTTTTGCCCCTGTATTCGTTTTTATTGCTGTTGAACCCAATGACCACAAACTCAGTGGCTTAAAACAAAACATCTTATTATCTTATGGTCCTGCAGGCCAAATGTCTGAAGCAGGTCTCACTGTGCTAAAATCAAGCTGGGTCCACAGGGCTGCGTTCTGTTCTGGAGGCTCAAAGAATCTGTTTCCTTGCCTTTTCCAGCTTCTAGAGGCCACCCACACCCATCTGATGACCCCCTTCCATCTTCAAAGCTAGGAAGGGTTCATCCATCTCTCACATGCTCCATCACTCTGACGCTAGCTCCTCCTCCCTCTGTCCCTTGATAAGGACCTTTGTGATTAGACACCCACTAGATAATCCCAGATAACCTCTCCTTCCCCAAACCCTTAATTTAACCATATCTGCGAAGTACCTTTTGCCATGTAAGGCAACACATTGAGAAGTTCTGAGAAGTAGCACAGGAGTACCTTTATTGGGGGCAGTATTCTGCTGGCCACACCCCCTTACTTCAGTCCTCCCTGGAGGCTCTGGATTTACATACGGGGACCGGTAGAAACTGCTTGTCTATTAACATCAGGGACACAATGCTGAGAACCTTATTCTTTAAAATCATAGATTATGGAAATTTTGCTAGTTGAAAGCCTGTCAGTGGGAACAGAAGGTCCCGCCCGGTCATTTTGACACAGCGACACGGCCTCTATTTCCAGCCCGGGAGTAGAGCTTCAGTGAAGGAGGTTTCGAACAGAATATTCCACATTTATATTAATGTAGTTTCCAAGGAAACGGGACTCAAGTCCTTTTTCAGCTCAGGCCTGATCATCAATTCTTTTCATACGGCCGGAGTTCGCTTTGAGCCTACAAAAGAACTGCTTCATTTACATTTTAGATACACTGGCCTCAGTCTCTCTCTGTCACCCGAGTTTAGGAATCGGAACCCTCGAAAACGCCCTTCTGTGTGAAGGGCGCACGGTGGGTGACGGACGGCGCGAACGGCAAGATGTAGGTGGGTTGGGGATGGATGGTACAGTCGAGGAGGCGCGGCAGGGAGCGGAGCCCCGGGATGCGAGGGGAACCCCGGGATGCGAGGGGAACACAGCCCTAAAGACCACCCTGAGACTTCTGGGCCGGGCGCACAGAGTGTGCCGGTTCTCACCACCGCCGCATAAGCTCATTAGTCCCCAGTTAACAGAAAAGGAGACTCCAAGCAACTGGCCTCAAGTCATCAAGTCGGGAACTGGCGAGCAGGGATCCCAATCCAGTTCTTCGGACTCCAAAGCCTGTGCTTGGGATCCGCAGCACGTCCCGGGGGGAGGGGCGCCACCACCCTACCGCACTACCTCCCACCCACTAACCGAGACCGCCTTCCGGCGGGTAAAACGGCAGACAGGCCGGAGTCGGGGAGGAAAAAGAGACCACGCCCATATTGAAATCCAGACTTGTATGTGGACCAATCCCAAGGAAAAAAATCATTGGCGGGGCGGGGTTATGTAAAACACACGGTGCCGGTACAGGCAGACCATGGAGCAAAGAGCACTATTTAAGGTGTTTTTTTAAAAGAAATATAACTATTATTATAAAGTAAGGGTAATGAAACGTTAAGTTTAAGAAAGCTTGCACTTTTTGATGCAATCTAATCATTAGGATATAAAAGTCGCCACAACCTGAAAAGCTATAGTAAGGGTAAGGGTTGCCGGGAGGCGACTGCAAGGGTATCGCTTCTCGGCCTTTTGGCTAAGATCAAGTGTAGTATCTGTTCTTATCAGTTTAATATCTGATACGTCCTCTATCCGAGGACAATATATTAAATGGATTTTTGGAGCAGGGAGATGGAATAGGAGCTTGCTCCGTCCACTCCACGCATCGACCTGGTATTGCAGTACTTCCAGGAACGGTGCACCCCCTCCGGGGGAACAACATGGTTTTAAAAAAAGACTTTGTATTTAGCTTTTCCTTTTTCTAGCTTGTTATATTATTTTAACTTCCGATGAACTTGAATGAAAAAACACTCTCCTATTGTGACTAGCGTTTTTATAGTGTACTTGAGTATGTAACGGGAAGAAAGGTATTTTTTTCTGTAATGTTTGCGAGTATGTTTCTCCCCTATGTTTTTCATTTATTTATTTTTTTTTTATAGATGTGTTTTTCGCACTTTGCGTGTTTTTACTTACCTAAGAGAACGGCAGCTTTTATTTTTTAGGAATGTTTAAGATTCGTAGGTTACTTTGTTGGGGGTTGTAGGAGTGCTTTGTTTGGTTTTGCTAAGCTCTCTCCGTTTTATCCGGGGAACTTCCCTGGGTCGGACCTGTCTAGCGTAAGCCCCAGGTGTGTCCCCGACCTTAACGTTGACGGGAGACCGCCCAACAGAGGGATGTCTCATAAAAGATTAGTTTAAAGGAAGGACTTTGGGGCAAGGTGAAGTTTAGGTTTGATTTAACGTTGTGATAGGCTCAATACAACGTAGGACAGTGCGTGTGGGCAGAGGTCAATCTCAAGTGTACGCTGGAAGTAGGCAGGGAGGGTGCTTGTCTCGTTGGTTAATACAACGTTTGTATAAATGTGGAATGTTGTGCTCAGGACTCTCATTCACAGCTCTGCAGGTGAGCCGGAAACCGAGGCGGTGCTTCTCCATAGAGGCCTTGTGCAGGCAAGAGTGGAGTTGGGATGCCTTTTTCTTACGGATAGAATTCCAGAGGACCAAACTTCTAGGTACTCTAATTTCAGAGAACAAAATCTCTGTAAGAAAACAGTAGTCCTTCACAGGAGGGGCTGCTACAACATTTTTAAGCAGCAGCTTGTCCCTGGGAGAAATACTGTTAATTCTGCAGAGTTTTTCTCAGTTGGAACTTTTACCATTACCAAACCTCAGTGTGAGGAAATAAAAACGACGCCCCTACCTCCACTTTCCAGGTTTCTGTTTTAAGATCGTCGGTTTCATTTTCCCCGTGTTTCATTTTGTTTTACGCTCGAGGTTGAAGCCTCATTAGTGATTTTTTTTTTTCTTAAGTGTGGTCTTCTTTCTTGTCTTGTACAGAAAACATACTACATGATTCTTTAGATCTCCACAAGCATCTCCAGAGTTCGTCTTTGTAAAGCAAAACCAGCGGGAGCAGGCAGGGGATCAGGGGGTCTTTAGTCTTCTTTTTTTTAAAGTTTGTATTTATTTAAGTGATCGCTACACCCATCGTGGGGCTAGAACTCACGATCCAGAGATCAAAAGTCACAAACTCCTTCCACCCAGCCAGCCAGCGGCCCTTCTTCCGGCCTCTTAGACTCGAAGAGCCTTCTTCCGGATCAAACGCGGCGCGCGCTGGTGACGTAACGCTGCGCCGGAAGTGCGAGCCGCGGGCTGGCGGGCTCAGTTATGGCGGCTGCTGGGGCACGCTGGAACCATGTGTGGGTGGGCACGGACACTGGGATCCTGAAAGGTGGGTGGCCGGGCCCAGCGTCGGGAAGTGGGGGGGGGAGGTGACCCTCGCTCGCGACCCCGGCGCGACTGACGCCCCCCCTCCCGCAGGGGTGAACCTTCAGCGCAAAGAGGCAGCGAACTTCACGGCGGCAGGACAGCCGCGGCGCGAGGAGGCGGTGAGCGCCCTGTGCTGGGGCGCGGGCGGCGAGACTCAGGTGAGCGGCCGCTTTGGTCGATCCCGATCTGAGGGTCTAGGGTACGGCAGCCTCGCTCTGGTCCTCATCCTGCCCTCTTCTGCCCGCAGATCCTGGTGGGGTGCGCCGACAAGACAGTGAGGTACTTCAGCACCGAGGAGGGCAGATTCCAGGGCCACAGGCACTGCCCCGGCGGCGAGGGTGCGTTCCGAGGCCTCGCCCAGGTCGACGGGTAAGACCGAGCCCCTCGCTGAACGCCTAGGTCGTAGGGAGAGCGTGGAGGCTCTCGCAGGACTGCCGAATAACCGCGATCAATCCTTAGGGACACAGGCCTGGGCCGAGTGACAGGCCAGGTGCTATTGAACACCTGCTTATAAATAGGCATTGGGCGAAATGCAAGGGCGGCAGGTAAGCCAGATACACGCAGTACCTACCTTCATGGAGTTTACATCTCCAGGGGTATTTCTCCTGGCCCCGTAGCCTTTTGAATGACCCTGAGCAAGTCATTGGATAGTTGAGTGTGTTTGGAAATGGAGACTAACCACCGGCAACAATATGGTGGAAGTTCCCAAAGGAAAGGGTGGCAAAGTGCGGGTAGCTTTCTTCCAAAGAGGGAGAAGGCTGTGAACAGGCTGTGTAGGTTTGGTGGCATTCTGACAACTGACTAGTAGAAGTGTCTGCATAGGTGAGACATTTGAATTGGGCCGTGAAGGGTGGGTAGAAGTTTTGAAAGGAAGAGAAAGGAGTAAGCGCATTCTAGAAAGAGACTACTGCCTGGGCCGAGGCCAGGGATGGGCGTCAGGCTATATGGTCATTTCAGGCAAAGGTAAACAGCATTTGGGGGGTTGAGACTGAGGGCACATTTTAATACAAGATAGGCAAGGTGGGTAGTGATTAACTGTGAAGGCCTTTCAGGGCCAGACAGAGATTTGCCCTTGTGATTTGCAGGTGGCTTTGAGCGAGGAGGGGTGTGGAGAATGGATTGGAAAGAGCGGTTGGGAAGCTGTTCCCAAAGCCCAGGCAAGCGCCGCAACAGCTTGAACCCAGGCGGGGAGGGTGGGCAGATGTGAGAAAGAACATGGGCTCAGGCTCCACAGACCCGGGGAGAGGCTTGCTTGGGCTCTTCCTTAGGGAGAGACTGACATTAAGTATCTGGGACGCCCAACAGGGAACTTGAGAGACGGCGCTAGTGTTTGTTTGACTTTGGCCAGACCCACACTTTAGACCAGTCTCACTTCCGCTCTTTCAGAGCTACTGATCCTGCCCCCTGGTGATCCACCCAAGGTTCAGAAAAACTGACAGGGGCAGCACCCCCCTCCCCCCAGAGCTGCGGACTAGCAAAGGCACTCTGCTTTGGAGTGTCACACACTTGACTTTCCAGCTCAGGTTCTGACATGTATAGCTGTGTGGGCAAATCTTTTCATTCCCCAGAGCTTCGGTTTCCTCACTTACAAAACTTATTACCCCCCCCCCCCCCCCCGTTGAGGATATTAAATAACAAGCATGCATGGAAGGAGGGAGTTTATTTAAGGTGAACCTGGGGGTGGGTGGACCACGGCCTAGAGAATGCTTTCGCACTTAAGTTTTTTTGTTGTTGCTGTTTACTGGATCCTCCCTCTGCCCACAGCACCCTCATCACATGCGTGGATTCTGGGATTGTCCGGGTCTGGCGTGACAATGACAAGGAGACATCCTCTGACCCAGTAAGGCTCCCCTGCTTTGCCAGTGATGGTCGGGGAAGATGGGGGCCCGCGTAGGAACCGAAGGGAGGGCTTTGGGGGAAGAGGACTGAGGACTCCGGAACTGACTCTCGTCTCCTGTTCCCTTCAGCTCCTGGAACTGAGTGTGGGTCCTGGGGTGTGCAGGATGCGCCAGGACCCAGCACGCCCGCACGTGGTTGCCACGGGGGGAAAAGAGAATGCTTTGAAGGTGTGGGACCTACAGGGGTCTGAGGAGCCTTTGTTCAGGGCCAAGAATGTGAGTGATGGGGTGGGAGGGGCTGGGGCTGAGGTTCAGGGAGGCTGAGGCCGCTGACTTAGGGGATGATGGCGAAGCTGAAGGAAAGGGCCTCTGAGCCTCCCGCACCCTGTCCCCCATCTACCCGGTCCCACCAGGTACGGAACGACTGGCTCGACCTGCGGGTTCCCATCTGGGACCAAGACATACAGTTCCTCCCTGGGTCTCAGAAGCTTGTCACCTGCACAGGGTACCGTCAGGTGAGGCACCACCCCACCCCTACCTTCTCCAGGGCTTAAGCAGCCTCCTGCAGAAACAACCTGCCTATTCGCACAGGCCAACCACCTCACAGTCCCGTGTCCCTGAGCTCCCAGAGGAAGCGTTTCCCCCAGCCAACCCAGCACCGTGGCTGAGCCAGAGACCTTCTGGTGCATTCCGGGATGAGTTTTCTGAACTGTGACCCTTCCTTCGCTTCCAATGTGGAAGGGAGGGGAGAAGGGAGTGTCCCTTTCATGGTAGAATCCCAGGGTCCAGATGTCCTGAGGACACTGGGCTGGGTTTCAGGAGACCTGGCTTCTGGTCTTGATGCGTGCGGCCTCTCTGATTTGCTTGGGGACCCGGGCCTGACCCGTTCCTCTGCATCCGCAGCTCCTCAGCTTTATAGGAGGCAGGCAGGGAGGGACGGCCTGACTGGGGGCCCTTATGGTCGGCCTCATTTGAAGTCCTCAGGCCTAGGCAGGGCTGGGTCGCCATGTTTGTCCCTTTTCCTTTGCTCCTGCACACTGACATCCAATCCTGGGGATATGTCGCTGTTCAAAACACACTACAAGGGCTTCCTCTCTCCTCTGTTGCTCAGGCTAAATTTCCCTGCCTGAAATTCCGTACTCTCTGAAAATTGGACTGGTTTCCTTTTTCATCCCAAGATGGGAGTATGGAGGGATGGAATGCTCACACATGCGGATCCTGGAAATGCTGCCAGCCCCCAACCTGGGAGACCTCTGTCCCCGAGCAGATCTCCTCTGCCCACACTCTTCCCTGACACTCAGAGTAAGAGGGGGTACATTTCAGATGAGAAGGTTTCTCTGAGAGTGGGTCATAAGTAAGAAAGCCGTGTATGAAGGAAGGGGGTGAAGGTGCGGAGAAGCCAGGGAGGGGCATGTGGCAGGAGGGGACTGTCACAAGGCTTTGGCGTTCTCCAGGTCCGAGTCTACGATCCAGCCTCTCCCCAGCGTCGGCCGGTCCTGGAGGCCACCTACGGAGAGTATCCACTTACAGCCATGACCCTCACGCCCGAGGGCAAGTAAGTGTTGCCAGGACCCAGGGTGGGGCTTGGAGAGGACCTTGGGAGGCTCCTGCTGACCCCCACCTGCCTCCGGTCTCCTCCTCAGTTCGGTGATCGTGGGGAACACTCATGGGCAGCTGGCAGAAATTGACCTTCGGCAAGGTGAGCGGACTAGGGAGCCTCGTGGAAGGGGAGGAGGTGGGAGGAATGGCAAGATTCCCTCTGAGGGGGTACGGTGGAGTGGTTGAGCCCTCCTTCAGTTGCCGACTGCCTGGGTTCAAATCCTGGTTTCACTGGAAGCTGTAGGGTCTTGGACAAATTACTTTAGGTCTCTGTGACACAGCTCCTTCACCTGTAAAACGGAGATATTAATGACAACTCCTGTCCCAACCTTATGCTGAGGTATAAGCATTGAAACATAAAGCGATTGAAGTGGTAAGCAATGGGTGTTGGCCAGCCAGCGAGTGCTGATGCCCCCCCTCCTCTAGGGCGCCTACTGGGCTGTCTGAAGGGGCTGGCGGGCAGTGTCCGAGGATTACAGTGCCACCCTTCGAAGCCCCTTCTAGCCTCTTGTGGCTTGGACAGAGTCTTGAGGGTACACAGGATCCGGAATCCACGGGGCCTAGAGCATAAGGTGAGAGCTGGCCGCCTCGGGTGCCCCAAGCCATGTTCCTGTTTCAATGTGCTGAGTTTCTTACGGCCCCTCGTCCTTTGCAGGTTTATCTCAAGTCTCAACTGAACTGCCTCCTCCTATCGGGCAGGGATAACTGGGAGGTAAGCCCTTGGGTCTCGGAGTGTGGGAGCAAGGGCTGAGGTGTGAGCATGTCTCTGTGGAGAGGAAAAAAGAAACAGCTGGAACCATCTGCCTGTCCGCCGAGTTACTTAAGTGCTCCGAGGGGGGTTAATAGTTAAAATCCTCACAGGGTCACATAGGAGCATGGATGGGAGTAGTATCCGGGAGCAGGAAATCAAAGTGCTTTTTTCCCAACTAGATCCTCCTTCCCCCGAGCCTCTGTCACTGCGCCCCTGCCTCTTACTAAGTTTTCTCCCACTCACCAGGATGAGCCCCAGGAGCCTCAGGAGGCTAAACAGGTGTCCCCAGAAGACACAGAGACAGATGAACTTTGGGCCTCCTTGGAGGCAGCCGCCAAGCGGAAGCTCCCTGATTCGGAGCCGCCCCCAGGGGCTGTGCAAACCAGACGGAGAAAAAAGCAGCGGCCTGGATCCACCAGCACCTGAAGAGCCTGTGTTCCCTTTGTAAATAAACAGCTCGACACCCACCATGACCCTGAGCCTTTTGTGATGGGAGAATGGGAAGAGGGGCGGCTGCTCCCAGCGCCGGTGCAGCGGGGTAGCTGACGTCACAAAAGCCAGGTCCGGAGCCTGGCGGGCTGGCGAGGGTGGCACGGAGTTCGGGGCCGCTCGGGGCCATGGGCTGCTGCCAAGACAAGGACTTTCAGACCTCCGAGGAGCAGGGCAAGGAGGCTGACTCAGACGAAGCCGAAGGTGGGACCCGAGACACACCAACGGGGCCCAGGGAGCGGGAGAAGGGGCTGCCCCGAAGGGGATCGCCCAGGAGGTTGGGCCGGGGAGAGCGGAGGGGAGCTCAGTGGCCTCGTCACCCCGCAGGCGCCGACGAGGTCGATATGGACGCACAAGACCCCAAGTCGAACGAAAGCCTTCTGATCACCGTGCTGTGGCGGCGGCTATCCCTGTTCAGCCGTCGGGGCTCTCGGTCAAACAAGAGGCTCTCGGCCCAGAGTCAAAAGCATGGGTTACCGCAGAGCAAGCGGGATGTGATCCTGGAGGAGCCAGAGAAGGGGTGACCCCAACCTGCTCTCAGTCTGCCCCAGCCTCCAGAGAATACAGTTTCCGAGTGTACCTTTCTAGAGTGCTCGTGTCTCCGCTGCTCAGCATTCTGGGCGCACTCGACACCGCGGGGGCTGCGGGCTCTTTAAGGCCCCTCCCCTGAGGCTGGCGCAGCCCCCTGGATCCCGGCTCCGGTTCCTCAGGGGCGGGGTGACGGGCGGCCTCGCCAATGGGAGGACGGAGTTTTCTCTTGCGTTTTGGTGGGAGGGCGTGTCTCCCTGGTCGCTGCGCTCCAAAAGGTGTGGCACCGCCCCCTGGTCATCGGGGGTGGGGTTACGTGTGGGTGACGTGGCGGCTCCTAGGCTTTGGTCGGGTTTCGGCGGCTTCAGCGCTTGGGGAGGAGGCGGTGACCACCCGGGAGACTGTGGCAGTGGTGGCGGCGGCAGGCGGCAGGGAGGAGGTAGGACTCGCTCTAGAAGGGGTCTGGCCACCGTGTCCGCTCTGGGCAGCGGCTTTCCGGGGGCGGCTACGGGAGGGGGGAAGGGAACCTGGGGCGAGCGGGCAAGTCCTGCCAGCCCGGCTCGGAGTGAGGGAATACTTCATCATCCAATCAGGAAAGCTCCTGTTGAGAAAGACGTCGGCATTAGCTAATCGGTGGTCGCAGTCCTCCAGAAGGCGGGATTTAGGCCGGGGTGGGACTTCCTGTTTCAAATAAACACCTAGGGATTTTTCCCCCTTCCGCCCACCGAAGTGTGTCCCCCCTCAGGAGGCCCGTCACCGTTTCTCCCTGAGGACTCGAAGGGATCCGCGGATATGAGAGGGCTCGGTTAGGGCCTGGGGCCGTTGCACAGCCCAGACTGGAGCCTCGGGACCACGGGACGTGCCTCTGGCCCTGTCTCTGTTTGAAGGCCCCCGGCCCGCGCTCTGGTCTGGCCGCCAGAGCCAAGTTGGAAGGAGTCTGAGGAGGGGGAACCGATTGGGCCGGAGAACGGGGGCCCAGCCCGCCGTGGGCCGGCCCCACGATCTGCGGGTGACTTTGGGCGCGAAAGTCCGGGCCAGGTCCAGAAGGGACCCGAGGATTTGCTGGTTGGGACGGGGAGGAGGATTTATGGGGAAGGAGGCTGCCTGGGGAATGACACTCTCCCCTTCACAGCAGTCCGAGGTTATGCGACTCAATGATCCCGCGGAAACGCTACGGGTCTAAGAACACGGATCAGGGTGTCTACCTGGGTCTCTCAAAGACACAGGTCCTGTCCCCTGCAACTGCTGGCAGTAGCAGCAGCGACATCGCCCCTCTGCCCCCCCCAGTGGCCCTGGTCCCTCCCCCTCCCAACACCATGTCTTGCCGTGATCGGACCCAGGAGTTCCTGTCTGCTTGCAAGTCCCTGCAGAGCCGCCAGGTAAGGACCGGGAGTGGGAAAGGCAGGAGTGAGCTTTACTGAAATCTGGGAGAGGCTGTGCTCCCTCCCTGCTGATTGACATAGTATGGGGGGTGACATGATGGAGAGCTGACTGGGTTTGGAGGGGGCTGGAGGGTCTACTAAGCAACAGAGAATGGGGTGGCCAGCTGTCTAGAGGCAAGGACTTAGACTTCTGTGTGTGTGTGTGAGAGAGAACCCCCCTGGAGGGTAGGGTTGCTATTCTGCAAGAAATAGCTCAGGTGAGAGGTGTCTGCAGTATATTTGGTTTGGATAAGGACCACGTTCTAGAAAGAGCCTTAAGCTGCGAGACGGACACTTTGAATTCTAGTTCCGGAATGGTCCTCTACCGCAAGTTTGCTCTGTGACCACAGAAAGTTGGGCCAGAAAGTCTGGTTGGGCCTCAGTTTTTATATCTGTAAAATGAAAGAAGTTTTCTTGATAAGCAACTTTTATGGAAATTACGTTGCAGTGCTTTCCTAGAAATTGGATTCCCTTGTTTCAGTCCAGACTTTCTGAATCAAAGTGGGCCCTGATTGACTGTAATTTTAAAGGTTTTTACTGCTTTTCTGCGTGATCACCAAGAACTTTCCAGTTATCCTCTTTGATTTCCCGACTGGAGAAATAGAATGTTAATCGCTCCTGTCACTTATTTAGTGCTTATGGCATACCAGGTATCTGACTAAAGTACTTCATAGCCCTTATGCTGTTTAATACCAGCAGCAACTTCATTTTCTACTAGAGGAAATAGATGTTCAGAAGGGTTTATGTCACTTGCCCCAGCCCCCCCAGCTAGTAAGTGGTAGAGTCAAGATTTGACCCTGAGTCTACCTGTGCTCAAATCTGAGCCCTAAATGACAACTGCTAATACAATTACAGTGTCCGGTAGAGGTGCTAGAGAGAATTTAGCGGACACCTGAGGAAGAGTGAAAGCTGGACATGGGGAGGAGGGGGAACTAAAGTGTCACCTCTTGATGTTGCTTTTCAGAATGGAATCCAGACAAACAAGCCGGCTCTGCGCGCTGTCCGGCAGCGCAGCGAATTTACCCTCATGGCCAAGTAAGTTGAGAGAAGTTACGTGGTGGGACGATGCGGTGTCTGGGGAGATGTTGGCTTGCATTCGGTGGCCTTGGCTGTGAGGGAGGGCTGTGCTGGTTGTGCTGGAGCTGGTGGGGGAATAGGTCCTGCCCTTTCCCATCGCGCCCTCACTAATGCCCGTTTACAGGCACATTGGGAAAGACCTCAGCAACACGTTTGCCAAGCTGGAGAAGCTGACCATCTGTGAGTGTTCTTGGGGGGTCCTTTCAGAGTTGGGGCAGTGAACCAAAGAGCTCTGAGAAACCGCAGCCCCTGAGCCTTGTCTTTGACCTCACCCGTCCTGACCTCGTTTGTCTCTGCAGTGGCAAAGCGCAAGTCCCTCTTCGATGACAAAGCAGTGGAAATCGAAGAGCTCACTTACATCATCAAACAGGTGAGCTCCTAGTGATCTGATGCCAGTGAATCACTTTCATTGTTTCCCCTTGTCTTGGAGGTCCAGAGGAAGTTTCTGGAGGCGGCCCCAAAGACCTTGCTCATCCGTTGAGCCAGTGGACACTCTTTGGTCATCTGCTGTGTACGAAGCCCTGCTGGGCACTTGCTTCACCAACCTGAGGCAAGAATTCCCACCCTGGGGGCTTCTTGCCTGTCGGGGGCATCCAGTCCCATAAACGCGTACTTCGAATGAATAGATGGCAAGTGATACAGAAAAGACCTTCAAAAGGATGAGTTGAGACAGTCTGAGGCCACTGGGAGAAACGTTATAGACGGGGGTGAAATCTAAACTGGTTTCAAGGCTTGTGTAGAGGCAGTGGGAGAACATTCCAGACAGAGGATACAGTGTGTGCAGAGGCATGGCTTGTACAAGAAAGTTCAAGTCTTTTTTTTGCTCAGCTGATATTCGCTCAGGGAGGCCTGCCCTGACCATGCTGCTTATGTGCTCCTGTGCCCCAAACTGTGCTTTTTGTGATACTTGATACTTTCTAACATTCTGTATTGTTTACTTAAGGTTTATTGTTTCTGTTCCTCTCATCTACCTCATCCCACCTGCCCACCCACCAAAGAAGAGAAAAGAAAGTGCCACAAGAGCAATGATTTTTTTTCTTCCTATTTTTTCATCTTGCTCATAGATGTATCCCACATGCTTTTTTTTTTCACTTTCATTTTCCTGTTATTTTTCCTCTCACCTCTTTTTTTTTTTTTTTAACAAATAGTTTATTGTCAAATTGGTTTCCACATAACACTCAGTGCTCATCCCCAAAAGTGCCCTCCTCCATGCCCATCCCTCCCTCCCCCACCACATCCATCAGTCCTCACTTTTTGTCAGCATTCAAGAGTCTCTCATGGTTTGCCTCTCTCCTTCTCCCCCACCATTTCCCCCCTTCTTCTCCCCCTTGTTCCTCAGTTAAGTTCCTCCTAATCCTCCTATACGTGCAAACATATGATATTTGTCCTTCTCTGCCTGACTTATTTCGCTCAGCATAACACCCTCAAGGTCCATCCATGTTGCTACACATGGCCAGATTTCATTGTTTCTCATTGCCATGTAGTATTCCATGGTATAGATAAACCACATCTTCTTGATCCATTCGTCCGTTGATGGACACTTAGGCTCTTTCCATGTTTTAGCTATTGTTGAGAGTGCTGCTATGAACCCCATGTGCTTTTTTTTGTTAAACTTTTTTTTAATGTTTTATTTCTGAGAGAGAGAGAGAGAGACAGCGTGAACAGGGGAGGGTCAGAGAAAGAGGGAGACACAATCCGAAACAGGCTCTGGGCTCTGAGCTAGCTGTCAGCACAGAGCCCGACACGGGGCTCGAACCCATGAACCGTGAGGTCATGACCTGAGCTGAAGTCGGACGCTCAACTGACTGAGCCACCCAGGCACCCCCCACATGCTTATAATAGCATCTGGCTTAGAGGAGGTCTTCCATATTTGTTGATTGAGCAATTGGCAGGAGATGAGGCCGGGAAGGTAGTTCAGTGGCTGGTTGTAAAGATCACTGTGGGCCTTGCAAAGGAGTATGGAATCACTACATGCCATAGGCTGCAAAGACAATAAGAATCTGGGTCCTAAATCTGCTTGACGGACCCCAGTACAGTACAGTCGTAATTCCTTCCTTTCCCAGCGCAATGTCACGAGAATAAAATGTGAAATCAAATGACCGCGGGGGAAAAAGCCAGCCTGGAGCATGGATGGGCAGAGAGGCCGGGGAGGAGGCTGTGCCGCTGTCCAGTGCAAAGGTGACTGCGGCAGAGGCCAGGGCAGAAGTGTTCAAGAGGGGCCGTGCAGGGTAGAAGAGGGAGGGTGCCGTGAACTACGCTATTGCGTGGGCTTTGAGGAACCACAGCCTGGATTCAGACAGTCCATCACTTATGGGGTAACCTTGGGTGAGCCAGCTAACTACTCAGAGCTTTGGTGCCCTCGGAAATAAAAGTGGGATCATCACAGCACCTACCTCGTAGGGTGGATGTGAGGATTCAGTTGTTTGTTTCTGGAGTCACCCACATTATTTGAGTGAGTTTTAGCTGCCTGATTTGGGGGATTCCCCAGGGAACAAGACAGATGTACCTTCCCTTGAAGATTTCCTATCTGAAACTAGGCAAGTAGAATTTGTCAAACAATTTCAGGATAGTGAACCCCATTAAAGACATAAGGGAAGCAGTTCCTCAGGGTAGGGGCCTACTTTAGATGGGGTGATAAAAGATTGCCTGGGTGGCTCAGTTGGATGAGCATTTGACTCTTGATTTCAGCTTTGGTCATGATCCCAGGGTCGAGGGATCGAGCCCCACGTCGGGCTCTGTGCTGAGCTTGGAGCCTACTTAAGATCCTCTCTGTCTTGGGGCGCCTGGGTGGCTTAGTCGGTTAAGCGTCCGACTTTCGCTTAGGTCATGATCTCGCGGTTTGTGGGTTCAGGCTCCATGTCGGGCTCTGTGCTGACTGCCAGCACAGAGCCTGGAGCCTGTTTCAGAGTCTGTGTCTCCCTCTCTCTCTGACCCTCCCCTGCTCACGCTGTCTCTCTCTCTCTCCTAGAAATAAATAAAAATATTTAAAAAAAAAAAAAAGATCCTCTCTTTCTTGGGGTGCCTGGGTGGCTCAGTCAGTTGAGTGTTCGATTTTGGCTCAGGTCAGGATCTCACAGTTCTCAGGTTTGAGCCCCAGATCCGGCTCTTTGCTGTCAGCATGGAGCCTGCTTTGGATCCTCTGTCTTCTCTCTCTGCCCCTCCCCAACTCTCTCAAAATAAGTAATCTTTTTTTTTTTTTAAATCTTTTTAACGTTTATTCATTTTTGAGAAACAGAGCACAAGCGGGGGAGGAGCAGAGAGGAGCAGAGAGAGAGGGAGACACAGAATCAGAAGCAGACTCCAGGCTCCCAGCTGTCAGCACAGAGCCCGACGCGGGGCTCAAACCCACAAACTGAGAGATCATGACCTGAGCTGAAGTCGGACGCCCAACCGACTGAGCCACCCAGGCACCCCCCTCCCTGTTTTTGTTTTTAAGAT
Source organism: Hyaena hyaena (assembly GCF_003009895.1). Taxonomy (NCBI): domain Eukaryota; kingdom Metazoa; phylum Chordata; class Mammalia; order Carnivora; family Hyaenidae; genus Hyaena; species Hyaena hyaena. Next base: position 940,687 of record NW_024081263.1, read on the forward strand.
CCTCTTTGTCTTCCTCTGCTTCTTCCCCCTGGTCACACACACTCTCTCTCTAAAATAAAATTTAAAAGAAAAAAAAAACAGGATATGAGAATGACATTGAGGTCTGAATGGTAAAGGAAAAGCCAGTATTCCACAGAATTGGTGGGAGCACTTTCCAGAAAGTGGGAAGAGCAAAGGGAAAGGCCCTGGAGGGTGGGCTACCTTACCGCATCTGATAAACACGAAAGAGGCCAGTATGAGGAGCAGGTGAGGAGGAGACCAGGAGTTTATGAGGTTGGGGGGAAATGGGCGGGCCTGGCCACACAGCCTGTGTATAAGCCACACAGAGAACGTGATTTGTGTTCTAACTTCAGTGGAAGCTCTTGGAAGATTTTCAGCAGAGGGAGGACGCACTCCATTTCTGGTTCAGAAGCTCACCGTGGTTGCTGTGCAGAGAGTGGACTATGGTGGGCAGGCTTTAAGGGGAAGGTCATTTAGGAGGCTCTTGGCGATCGCCGAGAGAGCAAAGGTGATGGTGTGGTCTGGAGTGGGGTTAGAAAAATTGCTGAGTGGCCTGATTCGGAGCATCTGTTGGAATCGGCCGGGTTCTCTGTAGGCTCCGTCTAGGCTCCATGTGGGTTAAGGGAAAGGAGAGGAATTGAGGACGGTTCTCGAGCGTTTGGTCTGGGCAGCTGGCGACTGCTGGTGCCTTCTACCAAAAGGAAAAGAAAGGAGAAGGGGGAACAGGTTTCGGTGGAACCGTAGGGGGGATTAGGCGTTCTCTTCCGTGTTGAGTGTAAGGACAGAAAGTTGTAAGCTGCTTAGCGTGCTGGGTCTCGCACAATAAACGGATACGAGGTGCCGAGTGCCTGGTAAGTGATCAGCAGGGTGCGGTTGCGTGGCGGCACATAGATGGTTTAAGGAGGCATGAATGTGTGATGTAGAAGCTTCTGGCTTGGGTACTTCAGTGGGAAGCGGTGCCATTTTCTGAGCTAGAACTCTGAGGGAGGAGATTTTATGGGGAGGAAACCTGGAATGCAGTTTTGGACACGGGGCTCTAAGGAGGCTGCATCAGCGCCACAGGGACAGCCAGGCAGCAGTGGAAATCGTCCATGGGTCTCAGGAATGGTTGCCTCACAGGGGGGACACCTGGGCGACTCAGTCGTTCAAGCGTCTCACTCTCGATTTCCAGCTCAGGTCACAATTGCGAGGTTCATGATTTCAAGCCCCGCGTTGGGGTCTGTGCTGATGGTGCGGAGACTCCTTGGGATATTCTCTCTCTCTCTCTCTCTCTCTCTCTCTCTCTCTCTCTCTCTCCAAATAAGTAAATTTAAAGAACGGTTGGACTTGGAATACTAACTGGGGGGCCTGTTGGAGAAATCCTAGAAGTTGCCTAATCCAGTTTGTCTTCCAGCCTATTCCTTGAACTCATGATTCCTGACCTCTTCTCCCTGGGTCCCCCGGTCCCCTGCATAAGCTTTCTCTGGCACTCGGTGGCCACCTCCTTCATCTCTCTGATCTCACGTGGCCCTTGGCAACTTGGCAAGCCGGATCAGGGAGCGGAGGTATAGAAGGCCTGGCCGTGCTACTGTACCTCCTTGTGTGTGACTTCGGACAAGTCACAGCTTTCACTCTCTTGCAGTAACAATGTTTTTTAAACGTTTATTTATGTTGAGAGAGAGAGAGAGTGTGTGTATATGAGTGGGGAAGTGACAGAGACACAGAGAGAGAGAGACACAGAGAATTTCAAGCAGGCTCCATGCTCTCAGTGCAGAACCTGACTTGGGGCTTGGTCCCATGAATCGTGAGATCATGACCTAAGCTGAGATCAAGGGTCAGCCCTTAACCAGCTGAGCCACCCAGGTGTCCCAGCAATAACAATTTTTGAAAGGAATTCTGTATATAAAAGCATTTTGTTGCTGCTTCTGGCCATCATGGAGACTTGGACTTCCCTTCTGACTACTGCACAGATGTCTGGGCGGGCAGCGGGCTCTGGGTATGAGATTTGAGCCTTCGAAGCAGTTCTGTGGCCGTGTGCCTGGCCTCACAGGATAGAGTTGGGCTGTGGCGTGAAGGGGGTAACCACGTCATTTATTCACAAATGGAGGAGACCATATTTCGCCTCGTCTGGCTCTCTGTGGGGACTGAGCCAGAGCAAAGTCCTAGCAGGCCCTTCTGGTTCTGACAATACCCTCGCTCCTGTTCGTAACTTCCGCCCCGCCTTCCAAGCCAGAGCCATCTGTGCGGGAGAGACACTGGCTGAGGACTCCTTCGTTAATCGTGTCTCTGTTGGCTTTCCTTAGGACATCAATAGCCTCAACAAACAAATTGCCCAGCTTCAGGATTTTGTGAGGGCCAAGGGCAGCCAGAGCGGCCGGCACCTGCAGACACATTCCAACACCATCGTGGTCTCCCTACAGGTGGTACCTGGGGTCGGTAGAGGCGGAAGGGGGAAAGGTGTTGTCTTCTTCCTCTCATCCCCTCTCCTCTCCTTCTAGTCGAAACTGGCCTCGATGTCCAATGACTTCAAATCCGTTTTAGAAGTGAGGACAGAGGTAAGAAAAATCTGTGGGAGGGGTAGGAGTTTTGGGGTACGGGCCCAAGAGAAAGATGGGGCAGGAACGAGTGGAGGGGTGAGGGTAACAGGCTCACGGGCCAACAGGAGCGTCTAACATGCCTGCTTCCCAGAGGCCTCAGGACCTTTGCATTTCTTCCCCAACCCCAGAACCTGAAGCAGCAGAGGAACCGGCGGGAGCAGTTCTCTCGGGCGCCTGTGTCAGCCCTGCCCCTTGCCCCCAACCACCTGGGTAAGTCCTAGGCGATGATGGGGTGGGCGGTGGGGGGTTGCTGAGGAGCAAGACCCAGTGACTCTGGCTTTGGTGGCGCCCTCTAACCCTGTGACGGCTGCGGTCGGGTAGGAGAACAGACGAGCAAGGGAGATGCTAGGCTTTGTCTCAGAGGTCACACCTGATGGCTGGCGTCCATGACCCACACATGGTCTGCCCCATTCTCATGGTCGAGGCCGACCTCAGCCACGTGCAGTACAGTGATAGTTTCTAATCTTTTTGTGCGCTTACCTCATTTGCATTCTCTCACTTGAATTTTTTTTTTAACGTGTATTTTTGAGAGAGAGAGAGAGCACAAGCCAGGGAGGGGCAGAGAGAGAGGGAAACAGGATCTGAAGTGGGCTTTGTGCTGACAGCAGCGAGCCCGATACGGGGCTCGAACTCACAAACTACGAGATCATGACCTGAGCTGAAGTCGGACGCTCAACTGACTGAGCTACCCGGGCGCCGCTCTCTCACTTAATTGTCCCCCCCTCCTGCAAGAAAGCAGCTGTTACTGTCCCCCATTTTAGAGTTGAGGAAACCAAGGCTCTGAGAGGTTAAATGGCTTGTTCCCAGGGTCACAAGGCTAGTAAGAGCGAGAGCTGCCATTCACACCAGAGCACGTGGGCCTTGAACCTAAGAAGTGCTTTTCCTTTCTCTCTCTAGGGGGCGGTGCTGTGGTTTTGGGGGCGGAGTCCCGTGCCCCCGGGGACGTGACCATTGACATGATGGACTCTCGGACCAGCCAGCAGCTGCAGCTCATAGATGAGCAGGTACCTGGGCTCCCAGCTGGGGAAGAGGTGCTCCTCTGTCCTCCCCTGTGGGCCACCCGCAAGAGCTGGAATGTGCCCTGAATGGAATGGCAAGCGGTGACGGTCCTAAAGAGGCAGGCTCTGCCCTGAGGAAGCTCCCAGTGCTCATGCGGTCTCTCTCCTCTGAAGGATTCCTACATCCAGAGCCGGGCAGACACCATGCAGAACATTGAGTCCACGATTGTCGAGCTGGGCTCCATCTTTCAGCAGTTGGCGCACATGGTTAAGGAGCAGGAAGAGACTATTCAGAGGTAAGTCTCCCTCTTTCACCCTAGACAGAAGGACCTTCTCTTCTCATCCTAAAGGCCTGCAGAGACGGCTTGCTGCCCTTTGGGAGAGTAGAGTGAATCCGGCCCACCCGCAGGGCCAAGTTCATCTGCATCCATCCGTTCAACAAGCGTTTATTGAGCACCTGTTTCATGTTGGGCGCCGTTCTAGATGCTGGGGATGTAGCAACGAGTAGGACAATAGAGTCTCAGTAGTAATAGGTCTGGAAGTCAATAGGGCAGATGAGGACAGCTGTTCAAAAGAATTGACAAGAAGTTTTCAGGTAGTGATAAGGTCTGTAGAGAGAATTACAATGGGGTGACCTGTTAAGGTGACTGAGTAGTTACCTATTTTTCTTTTAATGTTTTATTATTGAGACAGAAACAGAGCATGAGTGGGGGAGGGACAGAGAGAGAGAGAGGGAGACACAGGATCCGAAGCAGCTCCAAGCTCTGAGCTGTCAGCGCAGAGCCCGATGCAGGGCTTAAACCCATGGACCGTGAGATCATGCCCTGAGCCAAAGTCGGACACTTAACCGACTGAGCCAACCAGGTGCCCTGAGTAGTTACCTATTGATGGACTCAGGTGTCTTCCCTATCTTGGCTGTTGTAAATAACGCTCCAGTGAACCTAGGGGTGCATGTAGCTATTGGAATTAGGGTTTTTTTCCCAGATAAATGCCCAGAAGTAGAATTACTGGATTGTATGATGGTTCTATTTTTAATTTCTTTTTTAAGTTTATTTATTTATTTTGAGAGGAGAGTGGAGAAAGAGAGAGGGAGGGAGGGAGAGAGAATCCCAAGCAGGCTCTGCAGTATTGGTGCAGAGCGCAATGTGGGGTTTGAACCCACAAATGGTGAGATCATGACCTGAGCTGAAGTTGAGTTGGATGCTTAACCGATGCAGCCACCCAGGCGTCCCTATTTTTTAATTTTCTGAGGAATCTCCATGCTGTTTCCCGCAGTCTCTGCATCAGTTTACATTTCTACCAGCAGTGCATGAGGGTTTCTTTTCTCCACATCCTCGCCAACCCTCGTTCATTCTTTCTTTTTTTTTTTTAAATCATCCTGACAGGTGTGAAGTGATATATCTTATCGTGGCTATGGTTTGCATGCTGTTGAGTGATGTTGAGCGTCTGATTCCCTATGGGTGGTGGCCATCTGGATGTCTTTTTTGGAAAAATGTCTACTCAGACACTGTGCATTTATTAATTGGATTGTTTATAGATTTTTGGCTGTTGAGTTGTATGAGGTCTTTATATTTTTTGGACATTGGCCCCTTATCAGATGTATGACTTGCAAACTTTTCTCCCTCTTAGTGGAAAAGAACTTTGTTGGTTGTTTTCTTCGTTGTGCAAAAGGTTTGATTGTACTCCCATTTGTTATTTTTGCTTTTGTTGCCCTTGCCTGCAACGTCAGATCCAAAAACATATCGCTAAGTGATGTCAAGGAGTCTACCCCCTATGTTTTCTTCTAGGATTTTTATAGTTTCAGGACTTACATTCAAGTCTTGAATCCATTTTGAGTTTATTTTTGTGTATGGTGGAAGGAAGTGGTCCAGTTTCATTCTTTTGCATGGAGCTGTCCAGTTTTCTTGACGCCATTTATTGAAGTGATTGTCTGACCCTTACCCATTGTAGAGTCTTATCTCATTTGTTGTAGATAATTTATGTGGTGTTTTTTTTTTTTAATTTTTAACGTTTATTTATCATTGAAAGACAGAGACAGAGCATGATCATGGGAGGAACAGAGAGAGGGGGAGACACAGAATTGGAAGTAGGCTCCAGGCTCTGAGCTGGCTGTCAGCACAGAGCCCAATGCAGGGCTCGAACCCACAAACCGTGAGATCATGACCTGAGCCGAAGATGGACGCTTAACCAGCTGAGCCCCCCAGGCGCCCCTCTTTCCTGTTTTCTTACGTGGCTGCTCTAGGGGTTACATCATCAGCTTTCGCAGCCTCTTTCATGTGAAATGGAAGAACTCTGCGACCCTGTCATCCAGGCTTCATGCTGTTGCACCTACATACGTACAGAATCCCATAGTCCAGTATTACGCTTCCTGTTTTACAGAAATTAAGAGGGAAAAAATTGTCTTTCAAATTTACTTCTCTGTTTACCATTTCCAGTGCTCTCCATTTCTTCCCAGATGTCCAGTTTCCATCTGGTATCACTTCCCTTGAACCTGAAGAACTTTCTGTAGCATTTGCATAGTGCAGATCGGCTGACGACATGTTGTTTTACTTTCCTTTTCTCTGAAAATTTCTTTATTTCACTTTGTTCTCTTTCTCTCTCTCTCTCTCTCTCTCTTTTTTTTTTTTTTCTGAGAGAGAGCATGAGCAGGGGAAGGGCAGAGAGAAAGAGACAGAGAGAGAGAGAGAGACGCAGAATTCTTCCTTGCAGTTTTTTCTTTTTATTGTTGAAGAGTCACTGTTTGTTGTCTTTCTCTCTCTCTCTCTCTCTCAAAACTAAACATTTAAAAAAAGAATTAAAAAAGAAGAGACACCAACCGCTTGTTCGCTCACTCTCTCTCACCACCCTCCCTCTNAGAGAGAGAGAGAGAGACGCAGGATCCAAAGCAGGCTCCAAGCTCTGAGCTGTCAGCACAGAGCCCAACCCAGGGCTCAAACTCCCAAAGGGTGAGATCATGACCTGAGCCAAAGTCGATGTTCAGCCGACTGAGCCACCCAGGCGCTCCTCTTTCTCTCTCTTTTTCTTCAAAGTTTATTTATTTTGAGAGAGAGAGCATGCATGCAGGGGAGAGGCAGAGAGAGAAGGAAAGAGAGAGAATCCTAAGCAGGCTCCACACTGCCAGCACAGAGTCCAGTGCAGGCTGGAACTCACCAACTGTAAGATCATGACCTGAGCTGAAACCAAGAGTCAGATGCTTAGCCTACTGAGCCAACCAGGCATCCCCTCTCTTTCTCTCTCTCTCTTATTATTTTTTATATTTATTTTTTAAATTATTATTTTAAATGTTTATTTTTGAGAGAGACAGAGACAGAGCATGAGCAGGGGAGGGGCAGAGAGAGATGGAGACACAGAATCTGAAGCAGGCTCTAGGCTCCCAGCTGTCAGCACAGAGCCTGACTCAGGGCTCAAACTCACAGACTGTGAGATCATGACCTGAGCCGAAGTCGGATGTCCAACTGACTGAGCCACCCAGGTGCCCCAAGCAAGTCTCTCTGTTTTTTAAAAAAAAAAATTTTAATGTTTTATTTATTTCTGAGAGAGAGAGACAGCGTGAGCAGGGAAGGGTCAGAGAGAGAAGGAGTTACAGAATCTGAAGCAGTCTCCAGGCTCTGAACTAGCTGTCAGCACAGAGCCCGACGCGGGGCTTGAACCCACGAACTGTGTGATCGTGACCTTAGCCAAAGTTGGACGCCTAACCGACTGAGCCACCCAGGCACCCCAAGTCTCTTTCTTTTTAAAATTTATTTATTTTTAGAGAGAGTGAGAGAGAGAGACAGTGTGTGGGGAGTGGAGGGACAGAGAAAGAGAGGGAGAGAGAGAATCCCAAGCAGGCTCTGAACAATTGGTGTAGAGCCCGATGCTGGGCTGGAACTCAAACCATGAGATCATGACCTGAGCTGAAGTTTTAATCAACTGAGTGACCCAGGTGCCTCTCGTTTTTTTTTTTTTTTCCTTAAATGTGTATTTATTTGAAAGAGAGCATAGCAGCACATGTGCACACAGGAGCGGGGGAAGGGCTGAGAGAGGGAGAGGGAGAATCCCAAGCAGGCTCCACACGGTCAGTGAAGAGCTGTCACGGGGTTCGATTCCACAAACCATCGGCTCATGACCTGAGCCGAAAAGTCAGGACATTTAACAGATTGAGCCACCCTGGCGCCTGTTTTGTGTTTTTAAAGTTAGGCTCTATGCCCAGTGTGGGGCCTGAACTCACAAGGATTCAAGACTCGCAGGCTCCACTGACTGTCCCACCCTCGTTCTAGAAGGATGTTTCCCCTGGTTATGGAATTCTGGATTTATGATTTTACTCTTTAAGCACATCAGATCTATCACTCTACTGTCATTTGATCTGTTTCATTCTCAATGAGAAGGAAGTGGTAACGTTCACTGTTTATGTGATGTCTTTTTCTTGGCTCCTTTTCAGTTGTTGTCTTTTGGTTGTTTTGTTGTGTTTTGTCATTGCTTTTTACCAGTTGACCAGCATGTGTCCAGATGTCACTTCCTTTGAATTTCTCTTTCTTGGGGTTTGCCGAGCCTCTCGAATCTGTACATTTATGCCTTTCACAAAGTTTAGGAACTCTCTGGCCATTATTTGCTCAGACCACGCCCAGTTCCTAAGACTGTTTCAGCCTCCTCAGCTCAGTACAGGGGAGGCCAGTGGCGGGGAGAGGGGCAGAAGGAGATGTGGGAGGTGGTGGAATCCACACGTCCTCACGTGCCTGCCCACTTGCTCTTAGGCCTTTTAGCAACACGCAGTCTTGGTTGCTCTTTAATCCCACACGGCGCCTAGCAGAGCGCTTTCACCCTGGGTTATAGGTCAAGTGAGGCTCGGTGAACACCTGTTATTTGTAGAAAGCACAGTTCCCTGTACTGATCTGATCCATTAAGCAGCCTCACATATTTGATTGGGTGAAGAAAATAGGTCCCTGGCCTCACACGTGGAGATTCAGATTCCATAGAGGTGAGTGGAGTGGACCTCCAGGAATCACCCATTTTATAGAAGCTCGAAGGGTTCCGATGAGCATCCCAGTTTGAGAACCACTAGTTAACAGGATATTTTATTCAACAACTATGGTACCAGCCATTTATAAGGTGCCGTGAGTACAGCTGTCTTGGTCTTGGGATCAAGAGACTTCAAAAGACTGACACTTACCTGGCTCAACTGGTACCTCGGGAACTCCTCACTGGGTCGTTCCACAAACACTGTAGTTCCGCAGGCTGTGATGTACTTTGAATATTAGAATATTCCTATAGGTTCAGTGAGACAGAATTATAAAAGATATTTGGGTTTTTTTGTCCATTGCATATGTGTTTGTTTTATTTATTTATTTTTTTATGTTTTATTTATTTCTGAGAGAGACAGTGTGAGCAGGGGAGGGTCAGAGAGAGAGGGAGACACAGAATCCAAAGCAGACTCGAGGCTCTGAGCTGTCAGCACAGAGCCCGACGCGGGGCTTGAACCCACGAACCATGAGATCATGCCCTGAGCTGAAGTCGGACACTTAACCGACTGAGCCACCCAGGCACTCCATCGTGTATGTGTTTTAAATAGTTAACATGATAGCATGCATGCAGTCTTTAACCTCTAGTCTTCCTTGAAACATTGTCGTAAGTATCTTTCAGTGTTAGTATTCGTTTGGCCATTGGTTGAGCAAACACCTGTTGTCGCAGCCATGAGCTAGTCCTGCTGGGTCTGGGGATGGGTCGGTGAAAGACAGTTCTGGTCCTCATGGAGCTGTGTCAACTCGGAGAGTGACATGCTGACAGTTACGGCTTAGCATGGGAAGTGCAGGAAGAGGAGATAAGGGAACTCAGACTAGGTACCTCTTCTAGAAGTAGAAAATACCAAGCTAAGTCTTGAGGAGGAATGCCAGCCAAAGACGGGGAAAGGAAAACCTATTGTCGGGGGGGGGGGGGGGGCACTAGGGCACTAGGATTAATTGGATCAGTGCAACAGCTGTCACTGAATGGCTCGGAAGCAATTTTACAGTGGATTGAAACACAAAAGAAAAATTGTGGGCACCAATATGTACAAGAAATTGAGATTCTGAAAGCATGAAATTTTTAAATTAAAAAAAAATTTTGGAGGGGCACCTGGGTGGCTGTCGGTTAAACGTCTGACTTTGGCTCAGGTCATGATCTCAACGGTTTGTGGGTTCGAGCCCTGCGTCGGGCTCTGTGCTGACAGCCAGCTCAGAGCCTGGAGCCTGTTTCAGATTCTGTGTCTTCCTCTCTCTCTGACCCTCCCCTTCTCACGCTGTGTGTGTGTCTCTCTCTCTCAGAAATAAATAAAACAGTAAAATTTTTTTTTAAAATTTTTTAAAATGTTTATTTTTGAGAGAGACAGAGCGCAAAGGGGGAGGGGCAGAGAGAGATAGGGAGACACACAGACTTTGAAACAAGGTCCAGGCTCTGAGCTGTCAGCACAGATCCTGACCTGGGGCTCAAACTCAGGAATGACAAGATCATGACTTAAGCTGAAGTTGGGCCCTTAACCAACTGAGTCACCCAGGTGCCCCTTAAATTTTGTTTTTATTTATTATTTCATTTATTATTATTTTGTAACATTTATTTTTGAGAGAGTCAGAGTGTAAGTGGGGGAGGGACAGAGAGGTGGAGACACAGAATCCGAAACAGGCACAGAGCCTGATGCAGGGCTCAAACCTACGAACTGTGAAATCATGATCTGAGCTGAAGTTGGATGCTTAACCAACTAAGCCACCAAGGCAACCCTTAAATTTTGTTTTTAATGTTTATTTTTTAGAGAGAGAGCGAGCAAGCGGGAGAGGGGCAGAGAGAGAGGGAGACACAAAATCTGAAGCAGACTCAAGGGTTCGAGCTGTCAGCACAGAGCCCAACATGAGGCTCGAACACACAAACTGAGATCATGACCAAAGCTTAAGCTGGACCAACTGAGCCGCCCAAGTGCACCTCGAAAGGATGATATTTTTAAGATAGACCTAAACATTGGGGTGCCTGGGTGACTCAGTCAGTTAAGTGTCCGACTTCGGCTCAGGTCATGATACCAATGTTCGTGGGTTCGAGGCCCACGTCAGGCTGTGTGCTGACAGCTCAGAGCCTGGAGCCTGCTTCGGATTCTGTGTCTCCCTCTCTCTCTGACCATCCCCTGCCCACGCTGCCTCTCTCTCTCTTTCTCAGAAATAAATCAAAGACATTAAAAAAATAATAATAAATAAAATAGACCTAAGCATTCTTCTCTTTGCTTCCTCCATGCCAGTAGATCTGGATTTGAGCACCCTCTTTAGAAACCATGGAGTTGGGAGCACATGAGTGGCTCAATCGGTTGGGTATCCAACTCTTACTGATTTCGGCTCGGGTCATGATATCACATTTTGTGAGTTAGAGCCCCACATCAGGCTCTGTGCTGACAGTGTGGAACCTGCTTGGGATTCTCTCTCTCTCCCTCTCTGCCCCTCCCTTGATATCTCTCTCTCTCTCTCTCTCTCTCAAAATAAATAAATAAATAAACTTTAAAAAAGGTTATTTAGGGGGCACCTGGGTGGCTCAGTCAGTTAAGCATCCGACTTTGGCTCAGGTCATGATCTCACGGTTCATGGGTTCAAGCCCTATATCGGGCTCTGTGGTGACAGCTCAGAGCTTGCAGCCTGCTTCGGATTCTGTGTCTCCTTCTCTCTCTGCCCCTTCCCTCCTCACGCTCTGTCTCACTCTATCTCTCAAAAATAAATAAATGTAAAATAAATAAGTAAGTAAATAAATAAATGCTAGAAAAGCATTGCTAAAACATTGAAAGCATTTTTCCCCCTTCCATTTAAGACCAAGGCAATATTCACAGACGGCATTTGATTGTTTTGCCTCTTTAGTCTCCCTTCTGCTTTGTTTCTTGTGACACTGACTTTTCACTGAAGAGGCCAGTGCCTCTTATAGAAAGTCCCACATGTAAATTTGTCCAACATTTCCTCATGATTAGACTTAGGTTCTAGATTTTTGGCTAGCTGTGTAGGTGATTGTTATCAGTAGGCATGTGATGAGGTCATCCTTTTTCTGGCGATGCCAGGTTTGGTCACTTGTTTAATGTGGTGACCATCCCACTAAGTCATCTGTGGAATGATGCTTCGAGTCCCTGTGAACATCCAGCTCCATAGACCCGTGATGGTCCTTGCCTGATTCATTTGTGACATTGTGGCGACATGGCAATTCTCTTATTTTCTCCTCCCTGCTACATTGTTATAGCTGGCATCCTTCTGTAAAGGAGCTTTCTCAGGGCGCCTGGGTGGCTCAGTCAGTTGAGCATCCAGCTTCGATTCAAGTCGTGATCTTGCAGTTCCCTAGTTTGAGCCCCAGGTCAGGCACTATTTTGACAGTTCAGATCCTGGAGCCTGCTTCGGATTCTGTCTCTCCCTCTCTCTCTGCTCCTCCCCCGCTCTCACGCTGTCTCTCTCTCCTTCTCCTTCTCTCTCTTCTTTAAAAAGAAGGTTCCTGGGGTGCCTGGGTGGCTTAGTTGGTTAAGCGACCGACTTTCGCTTGGGTCATGATCTCACAGTTCGTGGGTTCGAGCCCCGCGTCGGGCTCTGTGCTGATTGCCAGCTCAGAGCCTGGAGCCTATTTCAGAGTCTGTGTCTCCCTCTCTCTCTGACCCTCCCCTGCTCATGCTGTCTCTCTCTCTTTCTCTCCTAGAAATAAATAAAAATATAAAAATAAATAAATAAATAAATAAATAAATAAATAAAAAGCAGGTTCCTTGGGGCTCCTGGGTGGCTTAGTCGGTTAAGCGACCGACTTTCGCTTGGGTCATGATCTCGCAGTTCGTGGGTTCGAGCCCTGTGTCGGGCTCTGTGCTGACTGCCAGCTCGGAGCCTGGAGCGTGTTTCAGTCTGTGACTCCCTCTCTCTCTGACCCTCCCCTGCTCACGCTGTCTCTCTCTCTCTCCTAGAAATAAATAAAACATTTAAAAAAAAAAAAAAAAAAAGGCTCCTCAGGGTGCCTGAGTGACTCAGTCAGTTAAGCGTCTGACTTCAGCTCAGGTCATGATCTTGTGGTTTGTGGTTTCCAGCCCCACACCAGGCTCTATGCTGACAACTCAGAGCCTGGAGCCTGTTTCACATTCTGTGTCTCCCTCTCTCTCTGCCCCTATCCCACTGACACGTGCTCTTTCCCTCTCTCAAAAATAAACAAACATTAAGCATTTTTTTTAATAAAAGGTTTCTCTCTTTAAACTTTACTAGGAATAATGGATAATTTTTATTCAATGTAAAAGGTAATCCATTACCATCATTTTCTTAAAAATTTATTTTGAGGGCAGAGGGAGGGGCAGAGAGAGAGGGAGAGAGAGAATCCTAGGCAGGCTCTGCATCATCAGTGCAGAGCCCAACATGAGACTTGAACTCACAAACCGTGAGATCATGACCTGAGCCGAAGTCGGACACTTAACCTACTGAGCCACCCAGGTGCCCCCATCATTATCTTGTTTTAAATACTTATTTATTTTTGAGAGAGAGAGAGAGCAGGAGCGGGAGCGGGCTTTTAAAGAGGGAGACACAGAATCTGAAGCAGGCTTCAGACTCTGAGCTCTCAGTACAAAACCCGATGGAGGCTCGAACCCATGAACCATCAGATCATGACCTGACCTGAAGTTGGACACAACCAAGTGAGCCACTCAGGCACCCCCATCATTTTTTTGCTATTACAGTCAGATTTCCTAAACTTGGCCACGTGGAGCTCCTTAAAGGCAGCTACCATATCCTCTGAACATGACCCAGCTCCTCTCTGTCCATCCTTATGAAGCTTTGAGGAAACTTATACTCCAAAAACTAAAATCTCAGGTCTCTTAATCATGGCCAAATAATCTTTCCAGTTCCTAGGCTTACTGTTTTTTTCTGTTCAGCCTCCTTTTTATTGTCATCCCCAACATATACTCACCTTCTCGTGCTCTGGGTTTTCCTGTCTCTCCATCCATCTGGTCACAGACCCTTGCCATGCAGGCAGACTCCAGCTGCTTATGCTGGATTTCTTCCTCCTCCAGAAGATGCCCCTTTGTCCCCCACCCCCCACCGTTCAAACTTGTTTCCTTTCTGTTTTCTTGAGCCTTGTCCTTCCCAAGCCATTATTTTCTGCCCCCCTCATTTCCGTCTCCTACTCCCCATTTCTCCGAGTATCCCGCTGATCCCTAATTTTTTACTACCAGTGTCCCCTCTCATTAGTTTTTATTCATGGATTCCCATTTAAAATCTTTCTTAGGCCAGGGGCGCCTGGGTGGCTCAGTGTCCTACTCTTGATTTTGGTTCAGGTCGTGATCTCATGGTTTGTGTTTGGGCCCTGAGTCAGGCTCTGCACTGTCATCTTGGGATTCTCTCTCCCTCTCTCTCTGCCCCTCCTCTGTACATTCTCTCTCTCTCTCAAAATAAATAAACTTAAAAAAAAAAAACGTTTAAAATCTTCTATGTTAGACTGCATTGACTATCCATTTTTGTTAAGCAAAGCCATTCCTAATGGGCAGGGTGAACATTTTTGGGTATGACAATGGAATCCACACTGAGAAATGAGATTCCAGCCCAAAGGTAGGAAACTTGTTACTAATTTAGTCAGCCACTCTGATATAAATAGGGAATCATGTACAGCCCGGGCTCCTGTACTTGAATTCTTTTTTTTGTTTTGTTTTGGTTTTTTTTGTTTGTTTTTGAATTCTTTTTAAATGTATGTATGTAATCTCTACAACTAACATGGGGCTTGAACTCACGGCCCCAAGATCAAGAGTCACATGCTCTTTTGACTCAGCCAGCTGGCACCCCCGGGCTCTTGTATTTGGACAGAGATTAGTTCACAGTCCTCATGGGCACCTTCTGAGGACCTTGGGCTTCCAGCCACTGGCCCAGCCTCTCATGTTCCAACTGCATTACGAGACTCCACCTTTTCTGTCCCCAGAGCTCACAGAGGTCTCTGTTCACAGGGACTTCCTTTGCAAAGACCAGGGTTTGTATTGGGTTTTCAGGATTGCATATGCAGGTTGGCAGGGAAATGTTTTATTTTCCTCAGCAGTCTCTCAAGAGATGGCCCTTCCTCTGAGGACTTCTTTATATCCTAGGGAGACATGGTCAACTAATTACAATGTAGGGCTTTTCTTCTCCCCTGACTTCTGTCCCTGTCATGCAGTTTTTCCTCCTCTGTTAACTCAGAGCCTGGATTTCTTAAGTCTAATGGTCTATGGATGTACCACCATCCCCTATTATAAACGCAACACTATTTATCAGACAAAAATCAATAAATACTGATGAGTCAAAAATTCGAAGAGCTAACATTATGGGGGCTCTTACTAAGGGTTGGGCTCCTTCTGTTTGTTAACTCATTTAAGGCCGACAACGACTGGAGAGGCCGGGTTGGTGTGCCCTCATTTTCCCTCCTTTGCAGTTGAAGAAAATGTGTCTGGAAGCTCGACTGGCTCGGGATCATAAGCTAATAAGCTGCAGAGCTAATTTTCAAAACAGAGCCAAGACCTGTTGCTGTTACCCTTCCAGAGCTTTCTCTGTATGCAAGTGCATATACACAAAGATGGGATCATAGTGTCTGTGTGTACTTCTCGCTCCCGCGCGCTGGGACTGTCTTTCCGTATCCGAAGAATATACTATAACAGCATTCTTTTTAATCCAGTGCCCTTCTCTTTCCTCTTCTCTTGGCCCTGCTCCCAGGATCGACGAGAACGTGCTAGGAGCCCAGCTGGATGTCGAGGCCGCCCATTCAGAGATCCTCAAGTACTTCCAGTCGGTCACCTCTAACCGGTGGCTCATGGTCAAAATCTTCCTCATTCTCATTGTCTTCTTCATCATCTTCGTGGTCTTCCTTGCCTGAATCCTGTCCGGTCTGAGGCACTTAATGGGGGGTTGAAACCCCTTTGGGAGGGCAGGTGGCCAGTGCTGTCGCTGAGCCCGTGCAGGGTGCTCGGGAGAAAGGCCCTGTTTCCCTGGAACTGCTGAGAATGGCCACCGTCCCGACCCCTGACCCTTCGCCTCTGGCCACCCTGCCCTCCCCTCGCCACCCTCAGGCCCATGAAACACACGGTTCTGGATTTGTACTCTGCTGTGAAGTGGCCGGGAGGGAGCAGAGGGCTCCCAACTGGGGGGCCTGTGGAGGGGGTTGTCTCCACTAGGTAGGAGATTTTCAGAAATTCCCCAGCCTCTTCCAAAGGAAACTGGCAGCAAGGGGAGATGATGCCCTTTCCCCACCTGCCTGCCAGTGAGGAGAGGAAGCGAAACTGCCCCCGTCCCGGGACCAACTTTCCTATCTGGGTTAGAATTTGACCTTTCTTCTTCCTCTCTTCACCATGTGAGGCAGGGGGCCCTAAGCCCCTCGGCTGCCCGCACCGCCCCAACTCTGGCTGCTGGTGACTCGGTCTGCCAAATGCGCTGCAGCCCGTTTTCTCCCAATTACAGCAAGACTGTCAGCCTCACTGGCCTGTCGTCATTTCTGGGTGGGAGCGTCGAAGGGCCTATGCAGCCAACCAAGTGAGCATACTGCCCAGTACCGGGACCGAAGGGCCAGGCTGATGGCTTGAAGGGCCAGGCTCTGGGCCCCATGCACACAACCGCCTCCAGGTGGGCGGGGGTGGTGGTGGTGGAGACAATTGTGGCATTTCATTAGCATGGAAATTTACCTTCAGAGGGGGAATTGGGACCCCAGAGTGGCTCCTTGATTGGTGGCAACTTCCAGGACCATCTCTAGCAGTATTTGTACCTGTTTTAGCCGCATCCTCTGACCAGCTGGCCTCACTTTTTCCTTGAGCTGGATGACACAGGAGCTCTGCCTGAAGCCAGGAGTGGAAGGCGAAGACCTTGTTCCCTGCTCCAGCTGAGGCTCTTGGTCCCCTCCAGGCCCCTCATCAAATCCAAGCCAGTCACGGGAGGACGAAGGCCTGCCTGAATACCCTCTCTCCGGGGGAGTTCATACGCTTCTAGGCCAGGACCCACAACCACGTGATGCTGAGGTTACTGGAGTTCCGCCTCGCCCCGCCCCCCCCCAACCTCACACACCCCAAAAGAAGCTCAGGCGATAGGAGGAACAATAACCATACACCAAAGCTGGCCCTAGAACTTTGGGAGGGTGGGGAGGAGTCGTCTGGGAGAACCGGAGGCTTTTCTAGCCCATTTTACTATGTCCTCTCTCCTTGGCCTCTGTTCAGCGGGTGGTCTCGCTTACTTACTGCCAATCCTTACTGCCCAGTTGACGCAGGATGTAGGTCTGGCCCAGCGCCTCCGTGGTGCGTGAGGAGGTTGTGAAGACAATTGTTGCCAAAGTCGGAAGTGCAACGGAGTCTCTCCTTTTGACTTGGCAACTCTTGGGAGGATGCAGAGATCGGAAGTTCATTTATTTCACAAATGTTTGCGTTCTTGGTATATGCCAGGCAGGAGTTATAGGGACAAACACACGAATTTGTTAAGGACTCTCCTCTCTCGGGGTTTACGTGCTAGTTTTCTACTGCCTGGTAATCCATTTTATAGATGAGTTAAGCGTGATATATATCCGCAGCTGGCAAAGGGTTTGGCGGAGACTTAACTACCGAGGTCTATGAACGATCACTCTCGCTCCGAGGCCCAGGTCCCCCCCGTTCCTCGGAAGCCCTTCGTGCGACCCCCTTTCTTCTTGTTCTCAGAGTCCTGGGGCTGCAGCAGTGTGCTATCTGCCCCAGCGCTAGCCCCAGAGGTGCCGGCCTAGCTGCGGCCCCAATGAAAGCACACGCCGGGCCGAGTGGCCCCGCCCCAGCCCTGCGCGGGCAGCAGGCGCCCAGGTCTCTGGCGGGGCGGGCAGGAGCGAGCTCCGCCCCCGACCCGGCTGCCAGCCAAGTGCGCACGCGCAGCGGGCCGCGCTCCTCCGGCCGCACCGCCCATCACCCCGGGACGTCGGCGGCGCGCGACGTAGTTCGCAGGATAAATGCGGTGGCGCCGGGCGTAGGAGCGATTAGGCCGGGGCGCTTGGGCGTTCGGACGTTTGGCTGCGTCGCGGCCCGCGCCTGGACTTGCCCTGCTTCTCGCTGTGCCATGGCGGACGAGGGGAAGTCCTACAACGGTCAGTCCTGGCTCTCAGGGCGGGGAGCGAGACGATCTGGGGCCCGGTGGGCGGCGCCGGCCTAGGCCGCAGCCCCGGGGCGGGAGGCCGCGAGGGGCTGGGTGTCCGCAGGGGGCGGCGCGGGCCGGGGGCGAGGCCTCTCGCGGGCCCGGCAGCACTCGAGGGTGAGCGCCCGAGGCGTTGACTCGGGAATCCTGGCGTTGCGAGGAGCTTCGGCTCGGAGCGGGTGGCTTGGCGGCGGGGTGGCGAGATCCCTTTGAACTTTGTAGGTGGTTGATGCTTGTCAGTTCAGTTTGGCGGCCACACTCTTCCTTTAATGTGAGTCAGTGCCCGGTTCATCGGCTGCATGTGTCCTGTTTTCCACCTTGTCCAGTCTGTCTTGCCCCGCCTCCCATGCGGCCTTGACTTTGGCTTAACATTTTAGACCTCTACACCAGTTCCCTGTGCTAGTTCAGGTTTTAGGCCAGAAGAGTGGTTAGGAGCACATGACGACTGACGTTTAACTCCTGGGGTGTCTTCACCAAGCTTGAGTGAAGTCCACCCCCAGGCCTCACTTTTGTCCCTGTAAGGAGGTAGTAACAGTATTTACTTTCTTAGTGTGTCCGTGTATGTGTTAAAATGAGATAGATCATTCATATCAGGTGCCTGCAGCATAGTGCCTGACACTGGAGAAAGTTCTCGGTGAATGTTAGGTGTGCCTTCTATTTGTTATTCCCCCCACCCCGCCCCCAGGGTCATTTCTGAGGGTTCCTTGTTTGCAGAGTACTAGGTAAGGAGCAGACCTTTTTGGGAATCATGCATCTTTTTTTCCAAGAAACCATTCCTGCACACCAGGATTCAGAGGGTCATGTTACCAGAGAGCAGTCAGGGTCCCTTGGTTAAGTTCCCTAGTTGTCATTAGAACCTGAGTCTTAGGAGCTGTCTACTGAGTTAAAAGGCATTTCTGGAGGCGCCTGGGTGGCTGAGTTGGTTAAGCCTCTGACTTCAGCTCAGGTCATGATCTCACAGTTTGTGAGTTTGAGCCCCGCGTCGGGCTCTGTGCTGACAGCTCAGATCCTGGAGCCTGCTTCGGAGTCTGTGTCTCCCTCTCCCTCTGATGCTTCCCAGCTGGTGCTGTCCCTTTCCCTCTCTCTCTCTCTCAAAAAGAAACACACACTAAAAATAAATTTTTTAAGGAATTTCTGGCCAAAGAAATGAAGAGTTCACTCCCAAAACTTCCTAGTGGCAGTTTGACAGTAAGAATTTTTAAAAAGCCTTTAAATTGACCACCTTTGTAACTGTATGCCATTTGTACCGTATATGCGCAAGAAGTATTGCTTACTGAAAACTAAAGTAATTATTGTAATTGGTTGATTTGGGAAGATGTAGGAGAGGTCACTACCCAGGTTTCGAGAGGGGTTAAGTAGATTTGGGAGGCTAGGAAAGCAAGTTTCGAACCAGCACAGGAACTTCCCAGGGGGTCTGAGTTGTGTCTAGTTCTGTTTTGGGTCCACATTCTGCTCACACTTCCACATTGCGCTTCTCTCTGTAAGTTCCAGTTTCTGATTCCTTTTCCTAAAGCCCTACACTATCTTACTCTCATGCCGCCTCGCCACAGAGAGGGTTCTCTCTCTCTCTCTCTCTCAACAGACAGAAGTTTGCATGGAAGTGTCTCCCATAGTTGCTGTGTATCTCATCCTATGGCACAGGGGGCTGGATACTGTGATTGCCCCAACAGGGTAGCTGGACCAGAGATGTGCTTTCTAATTGGTGTTCTGCTTTTAACCCCAGAGCACGATGACCGTGTTAGTTTCCCTCAAAGAAGAAAGAAAGGCCGGGGTCCCTTCCGGTGGAAGTACGGTGAGGGGAACCGTAGGTCTGGAAGAGGAGGCTCTGCCATTCGGTCTTCCCGCCTGGAGGACGACGACAGAGACGTGGCAATGAGTGATGCCCAGGAGGTTCCCCGAGTACGATAGTAAGTGACAAGTTGATCTGGTTTGAATTTAGCAGCCCATTTGTTGACATAGCTCGCTCCCCACCCACGCCATTTCTCTTTCCACCTGGAAAAGTGAGAGAGGCAGGGGCCAGCTGAATGGTTGAACACTCTTAGCTGTAATCCTGACAACAGTTGGGCAGGCCTCGGAAAAGATATTCCTAGCGTTTGTGGGCATTTTGTTCTCTGCTTCCCCATAGCAACCCCTATGCTGCCCGACCCAACCGTCGAGGTGACAGTTGGCATGATCGAGACCGCATTCATGTTACCGTGCGGAGAGACAGAACTCTTCCAGAGAGAGGAGGGGCTGGCACCAGCCAGGACGGGACCTCGAAGAACTGGTTTAAGATTACAGTGAGTGTGCCTGGGGAAGTGGCTGGTGCAGGGGAGACAGGGAGCCGAGCGCCGAGTGAAGGTCTTTACTTGTCACACGTCAAAATCCATCTCTTCCTCTGTATTCTCCACAGTCCCACAATCGGGTGGCCATCCTTTCTCCTAGAACACCTAAGGTGCAGGTTAAGAAAGCAGCATGGGGGGTGGGGGGGGAGGACACCATCTAAAGGGAAACACGAATAAAGGGAGATGGAATAATTCCGCTGAATGTCTCCGTTTGGCTCAAGCCGAGTGTGGGGCTTGGGGTCCCTTAAGTTCCCTTAAGTGAAACCGTGACCTTAACCGAAATCAAGAGCCGGACGCTTATTCGACTCAGCCACCCATGCGTCCCGAGAAATACTGAGTTTAAATGGACAGAAAGGAGGGCAAGGAATCCACATCTGGCTTGAGTTAAAAACAACAAAACCCTTTAACTGGCCCTTTCTTTAGAAAACCTTGTGAAAGACGGTGGAGGGTGCGAAAGGAGTGGACTGGGGCTGCTGGTCAGCCTTCATTCCAGCTTGTTCCCTTCTCTTTCTCTCGTCTAGATTCCTTATGGCAGAAAATACGACAAGTCATGGCTCCTGAGTGTGATTCAGAGCAAGTGCAGTGTCCCTTTCACCCCCATTGAGGTGAGATAAGGCCCGCGCGGCTGGCTGGGCATCAAGGAAGGCGAGGGGCCAGCTGGACCGGGGACCCTGGGCTCCCGAGTCTCATGCTCTTGTTTTCCTCTCTGTGCAGTTTCACTATGAAAACACACGGGCGCAGTTTTTTGTTGAGGATGCCAGTACCGCCTCTGCGTTGAAGGCTGTCAACTATAAGATTTTGGATCAGGAAAACCGAAGGGTGTGTGTAAAGGCGCCTGGCGTGGCTGGGGGTGGGGCTTGGCCCTGAGGCTTCGGCTTCCCTGGCTTCCCTGGCTTCCCTGGAATTCACCCAGCCATCTGTGTCTTCCCTGCAGATCTCAATCATCATCAACTCTTCCGTCCCGCCCCATTCTGTACAGAATGAACTGAAGCCGGAACAAGTAGAGCAGCTAAAGGTGAGGCAGGCTCGCGTCCTGTTTCCCTCCAGTCCTCCCAGTTCCCACGCGCCCTCCCTGCCCCCACACACAGCCCCAGTGACCACCGGCCCGTTCTCCTTCCCCCATAGCTGATCATGAGCAAACGATATGACGGCTCCCAGCAAACACTTGACCTGAAGGGCCTCCGCTCAGACCCAGGTATGGCTGACAGCTGTCCCTCCTCTCAGAGGGGTGGGCACGGAGGAGGAGGGAATCTGCCAGGCAGGCACGGTCTGAGATTGGTTTAGTACTAACTCTGACCCGGGAAAGACCTCTCAGCCTCGCCTTTCTTTTTTTCTGTTTCCTGAAGACTTAGTGGCACAGAACATTGATGTTGTCCTGAACCGCAGGAGCTGTATGGCGGCCACCCTGCGGATCATTGAGGAGAACATCCCCGAGGTGAGGCCCGGGTCCCGTCTTGTGATGGGGGGAGGCGGGGTGGGATAGGTGGGATGGGGCTGGGAGACGGATGCGTCTCTGAACCCTCTGTTGGTGGCGCTTCCTCTAAACGTTCCTCTGCCCACAGCTGTTGTCCTTGAACTTGAGCAACAACAGGTTATACAGGCTGGATGACATGTCCAGCCTTGTGCAGAAAGCGCCCAACCTGAAGATCCTGAACCTCTCTGGAAACGAGGTGAGACAGGAGAGCCCGGGTGTGGGCCGGGGGGAAGCAGGGGGCGCTCCGGGAGGGCGTTTTGGAGCTGGGGCTCTCGCCGCCTCTCCTCACCCGGGGCTTCCCGCCCGCTTTCCGCGCCTCGTCTCTGCAGTTGAAGTCCGAGAGGGAGCTGGACAAGGTAAAAGGGCTGAAGCTGGAAGAGCTGTGGCTCGACGGAAACCCACTGTGCGACACCTTCCGAGACCAGTCCACCTACATCAGGTCAGTTGTGCCCTCTGCCTCCCCTCCTGGGGACCTTCACCCCCTGGGAGGCTGAGCTAATGCACCCTGACCAGCGCCCGTCTGCAGGAGCTGTGCAGCCCTGAGCTGGAGCCGCCTGTCCTTTGGGAGGATCACGTGCTCCTCCCTTCGTCTGTCCGTGTGTCCCAGCTTGGCCCCGAGGTCTCCTCTCCTTCCTTCTCACCTGACTGCCTGTCTGCTGTCCTGTGGTCTTGCCTCTTCCTTCCTGAACACTGCCTTTTCTAGAATCTCCCTACCCTACTGTTCCAGGAAGGGCATCTCCCATTTTCTACCACGACCAGGGAGTGGCTTGCATACGCCCCCCCGTATGTGGAGCTGCCATGATGGGCCATGAGCCCAGTATCCCTGGGCTGAGAAAGCCCTCCCTCCCGGGACTTCCTGTCGATGGGCCTTCCCTTCTTTGTCTTGCGACGGCCCCTCTTGGCATTTTGCCAAGAGGGACTCTCCCGATCCACGTGCCCAGGGCTGTTGCCTGGGCTTCCCCACCCGTGCTGAGGTGGAGGCCTCCTTGGAGCTGGTGCCATGCAGTCTGTCTGTCCTGCCCGGAGCTGTGAGCTGGGCCCTCCCTGGAGAAGATACCTGGGTTCCCCAAACCGTGTGATCAGAGCCGGGGCCCCGCCAGCAGGCGAGGGTGTCCCAAGGCAGGTGCTGGGCGTGGAGGCCACGGGGGCAATGGCTACCAAGGAGACAGAGAAGTGACCCTCTCAGGGGCGCCGCCCCGCCCTCACTCACACACCTCACGTCACCCTGCTTGGCCCCGGAGGATGGCTGGTTAGCCAGAGACGGGTAAGATTCCTCAGGGAAGGAACAACCTAAGACAGGCACAGTCGCAGAGGGGCCATCAGGAGAGAACTTGGGGGCCAACAGAGGTGGGGCACAGACCCTCACCCCCCCAACTCTGCAGGGGCCTGAACCCTCACCCCTTCTGAGGGAGGTCTCCCGCCCCCATGGCTGCTTCACTTCCCACGCCCAGCTCAGATCGGGACCCAGGTAGCCGACAGAGACCTGGCCAACAGCAACCGCCGTCTCACTGCAGCAAGGATTTGTTTTCTGTTTCTACCTTGGACCACAGGGAAAGGGGCAGTTGAAGGAAAAGGCCGTGTTGGGTGTCTTCTTCCCTGTTTCCTTCCTCGTTCTTCTAAATGCCTCCTTGCCTGAAAGTTCTTTTGCCTTTTCTTTGCTTTCTCTTTCTTTTCTCTCTCTCTCTGCTCCTCTCCGTCTCCCCCATCTCTCTCTTGCCCTGGCCCCATCCTGCCTTCTCTCTCTTTTTTTTTCTTTTCTTTTCTTTTTTCATTCCTCTTTCCTTTCCTTTCCTTTCCTTTCCTTTCCTTTCCTTTCCTTTCCTTTCCTTTCCTTTCCTTTCCTTTCCTTTCCTTGTTTCTCTTTTCCTTTCTTCTCCTTTTTCTTCCTTTCCTCTCCTCTTTCTTCGCCTCCCCTCTTCCGAAACCCCGCCTTGCTCATCTCCCTGCCCCAACATCCTGTGCCATCCCTGTGGTGTGTTCTGGTCTTGGCCACGGCCAGACGGGGCAGAACTGATGGATACCTGTTGAGGCAGCGGAGCCCCTGGGCTCCCACCCCATTCCCTCCTCCCGGGGCTGCACAGGTGAGTAGGTGGAAGGTAAGGGGGGCAGGGCGGGGAAGGACGTCCTGGCTTAAAGCCCGGGCTGGGAGCGCTGCTCTCGTGGCGCTCGGATCAGGCAGAAAGAAGAGGGTCGGCCTTCACGGCAGTTGTTTCTGGGTGCCCCGGGTGAGGTGGGGAGTGGGGCCTCTCTCCCAGGAGCTCAGAGGCTGGCGGGGAGTGAGGACGGGAGGGACTGTCCCCGGTATATGTGCTCCTAGAGCAGCTCAGGAGGCACGGTAGCTCTGAAGCATCACTCACTTCTGTCCCGTTTTTGACAGCGCCATTCGCGAACGATTTCCCAAATTATTACGTCTGGTAAGTCCACAGCTTTTTCCGTTCTTTTTCTCGTGACCATGGCCTCTCCCACCCAGAAGGTCTTGCTTAATTGTGTGTGTGTGTGTGTGTGTGTGTGTGTGGCACCATTAATTTGGAGACACAGAGCCCGTGGAGGATCTGGCAAAGGCTATAATCTTTCTCCCCAGAGAAATGCCTATAGACAAATGTCGCACCATCACAGTTACTGGGACCCTTTCCGGGTCTCTGGCCTCTGACCCCTCCCTCCCTCTTAGTTCTCCCATCTAATTACCCATCAGCCTTGTTTCCCTCTGGTTATGCTGTCACCTTCCACTTCCTTCCTGCAGGATGGCCATGAGTTACCCCCCCCGATTGCCTTTGATGTTGAAGCCCCCACGACGTTGCCACCCTGCAAGGTAAGAAGGGGGGCAGAGTTAGAACTCCTACGGGGAGGAGAGTCCCAGTTACGGGGTCCTGATGCCTGTTTGTTCCCAGGGAAGCTATTTCGGAACGGAGACGCTGAAGAACCTGGTCCTGCACTTCCTGCAGCAGTGAGTACTGCCCGAGGCCCCCGAGGCTGGGGAGAGGCGGCCCAGCCCCCGCGCCCGCTCACTCGCCGCCGCTGCCGCGGCCCTTTGCGGGTCTCGAGCGCGGAGCTCAGATTCCCCTCGTGTGTTTCCCGCAGGTACTACGCGGTGTACGACTCTGGAGACCGGCAGCGGCTCCTGGACGCCTACCATGACGGGGCCTGCTGCTCCCTCAGCATTCCTTTCACCCCCCAGAACCCTGCCCGGTGAGTGGCCCTGCCCGGGACCGGCATTTCCCGGCACATGCGGGCTAGCGCCTGCCGGCACGCGTCTACTCTGACCCACCGCCTCCTTTTCCGCTTATCCCCCTAGAAGCAACCTGGCCGAGTACTTCAAGGACAGCAGGAATGTGAAGAAGCTCAAAGACCCCAGTAAGCGTGTGACGCGAGCTAAAGGCCTGGGAAAGGGGGTGGGAAGGAATCGGTCATGGTGCTCAGGAGTGTGTGGCAGCCCCTGACCTCGGGTTCTCCGCTCCCCACAGCCCTGCGGTTCCGCCTGCTGAAGCACACGCGTCTCAACGTCGTTGCCTTCCTCAATGAGTTGCCCAAAACTCAGCATGACGTCAACTCCTTCGTGGTCGACATAAGCGCCCAGACGGTAAGTACCCGTTTCTTCCCTGGTGGAATCTGGGACTTAGGGGAGGAAGGGGCAGTTACGAGGCCCGGGGAACTCAGGCTCCGGCTGGGGGCCCACATGGTCACTGACACTTCTTCTCTTTTAGACCACGTTGCTGTGTTTTTCCGTCAATGGGGTCTTCAAGGAAGGTGAGACTCGCTGTGGGGGCTGGAGTTTGCAGAGTGGGCCCTCCTGCAGCTAGATTTTCTTTTCCCTGCACTCTCGGCCTCTCAGCTACCTTCCCTCTCCTTCCCTGACCTCCTCCCCTTCTGCTCCCAAGCCGTCTTCATGAGGCCTACCTACCCTCTCCACCTGTCTTCCTGTCCGGGATATGGGACAAGCCAGATTCTTTATTTGTGAAAAGGGGTTAGTAACAGCCATCTCCTAGCGGTGCTGTGGGAAGTAAATGAAGTGCTTGAAGCAGGACCCGGCCCACCAGCACTCTGGGGGGGAGGGGGGCTGATGGGTGATTATCGTCCTCCCTGGCCTGACACTCTTCACCTCTGCTCCCCCATACGCACGCAGTCATCCGTCTGGTCTACTTCAGGTCGGTTTCTATCAAGACAGACCATGATCGGAGAGGCTTTCTGTAAACACAAAGCATGGCTGATTCTAAGGGGTCATTGCTGTTGTTAACATTACAGTGGATGGAAAATCTCGGGATTCTTTGCGAGCCTTCACCAGGACATTTGTCGCTGTTCCTGCCAGCAATTCAGGGTAAATATCTGGCTTACCCCGTGGGGTCCCAGTCCCAGGCCACGGCCAGCATATGGGAATTGGGGGACGTGAGGATGGGGGAGCGAGTCCTCAGGCTGTTTTCAGACTTTGAGAAAGGCCGGCGGGGAATCAGGAGGAGGCTCTCACAGTGGTGGTGAGCTCGGCTCCAGAGCCGCACAGATTTTACATCCTGGCCTCGCAGCTTCTAGCTAAGGGCAAGTTTCCTCGTCTGGAAACTACTGTGTTTACTTCCTTGGCCTGTTGTGAAGATAAATGGGGATGAGAACCCCGTCCTGAGTTGAGGGAGAATGTGTAATTCGAGTGTGTTTGGTAGAGAACCCCATACATGGGTTGTACGGGAAGGGGCGTGAATGACAAAATGTAATGACCAAGAGTGGGGAGGGGTACTTTGTGGATATTGAAAGACTGTCGGGTGTAAGAGTGTCAAGTACGAGTACAGTAAAGTTGGGAAGATGAGGTGGTCTGCTTGTCCAGCTGCCTAAAGTGCTTTTTGTCCCGCAGGCTGTGCATCGTAAATGACGAGCTGTTTGTGCGGAATGCCAGCCCTGATGAGATTCAGAGAGCCTTCGCCATGCCTGCACCCACCCCTTCCTCCAGCCCAGTGCCCACCCTCTCCCCAGAGCAGCAGGAGATGCTGCAGGCGTTCTCCACCCAGTCTGGCATGAACCTCGAGTGGTCCCAGAAGTGAGTGCTGCACACGTGTGGTAGTGGGGGTAAACGGAGGTAGGGAGGGTAGAGAATAAGGAGTGCTCGTAAAATTTTAAAAATCAGAACTTATCAATGTGGTCCATAAAAAAATTTGGCCTGTGCATAAATCAGCATCACAGAATTTAAAGCCCAAATGAAGTGTCTTTATATTTACCGTTTTGCAACTTACCTTTTTTGCTTATCCCTTGAATCTTTCTCTATCACTACATATATTTTTTATATGGATTTTTAATGTTTATTTTTGAGAGAGCAAAAGAGATGGAGCACGAGCAGGGGAGGGACAGAGAGGAGACACAGAATCTGAAGCAGGCTCCAGGCCCTGACCGGATAGAAGCCTCAGACACACCTTGAGATCATGACCTGAGCTGAAGTCAGAAGTGTAACCACTGAGCCACCGCGGGGTGCACTCCCCATTGCTATATAAATGCCCTTAGTCCTCTTGACAGCTACTTAGTAATCCTTTGTATCCAGTAGGCCATTGATAGACATTTGGATTGTTACAAGTTTCTCATTTGTATACATGGTGCAAGAATGTATATAATTGTTGGCACAGACTGGCAAGTGTTTCTGTACAGTGGGTTTGGAAGTGGCACCAGTGAGCAGGGTGAGAGCATTTTGGTTCTACCGAAGGTACCTGTTCTTCCCCCGCCGCAGGTGTCTCCAGGACAACAACTGGGACTACACCCGATCCGCCCAGGCCTTTACTCACCTGAAGGTAAGTTTGGGGGAATTCAGTGGCAAAAAGGCCAGCAAAAATCTCGGGGCCTTCAAGAGGATCAAGCAAGCAGGGGGTGGGTGAAGGGGCTGGCTCTGCTGACCTTCTCTTTTTCCCTAAGGCCAAGGGCGAGATCCCAGAAGTGGCGTTCATGAAGTGATCCCTAGTCGTGCCCCAGAAGAAGCCGCCTGTAAAATAGCCCTTGGATATGGATGTCTCCTTGTCATGGCTGTCGTTTCCTCCTCTCTGGCCCTGACCGAGGCCACCCTGTGACTGTGACCCAAGAGGAAGGGCTGCCGATCCCTCTCCTCACCTGCCTTCTGGGAGACTTCTGGAAGACGTCTGGAAGATTGAGCCTCACTGGTGCCAGGAAGCCAAAGCTTACTTTGTAGAACTGACACTAAACTACCGAAGGACTTAGGTGCTCTGTGTACTTAACCCCAGGACCCTCCTTACTTTTTAAGATAAAGAGTGATATTGTATGTGGTGTCCCGGTGTGCTAGATTGTTTTTGCCCCGCCCCTGCCGGGGAGGGGGGGCGCGGGGGCGGAGCCGGGCAGGCAGCCCACCCTCCTTGTCCTCCCCTTCCCGCCTCCGGGGGCTGGACCCTGGCTGCGAACGGCTGAGCGCTGGCGGAGGAGGGGGGGTGGGGGAGGCGGGGCCTGCCGGCCGGAAGTCCCACCCCAGAAGCAGCGCTGCCGGGGACATGGCGGCGCTTGGACGGCGGTGGCTGCTGCGGCTGCTCCTCGCGCTGCGGCCATTGCCCGGGCGCCGGTCCTTGCACGACGCGGCCCCGCCACGGGATGTGCTGCTCTTCGAGCACGAACGGGGCCGCTTCTTCGCCGTCCTCGGGCTGTTCTGCGCGGGCCAGGGCGTCTTCTGGGCCTCCCTGGCCGTGGCAGCCTTGGCCAGACCCCCGGCCTGGGCGCTGCCTCCGGACGCCGAGTTCCCGCACAGCGGCCGCTCGGACCTGCGCTCCACGCTCTGGCGCTGCGGCTTGGCGCTCGGCTGCGGCGCCATTGGTAAGGCGTGGGCTGGCTTCCCACCGTGAGGACGTGGGGTGGCCGGGCACGACACCCCTTGCTCCAAGGAGGAGAGTGAGGAACTCCCGAACCCCCCCCCCCCACCTACTCCCGAGGCAGGCGATACTGGAACCGAGCGGGCCCTGAGCCGAGGCCTAGGGTGAGGTCAGCCACTCTGCGAGCTCGATCAGTGACACGGCTCTGGACCCGTCTCGTTGTCTTTGAAAAATGGTGGTGGACATTCAAGTTGTTGGGAAGGAATGACAAAACATAAAACACCGAGGTAGAAAAGGAGCTCAAAAAACGTTCCCATCACAATTATTTTTTTAAAAAATATTTTTAATGTTTTTATTTCTGAGAGAGAGAGAGAGAGAGAGCTTGAGCAGGGGAGGGTCAGAGAGAGAGGGAGACACAGAATCTGAAACAGGCTCCAGGCTCTGAGCTAGTTGTCAGCACAGAGCCTGATACGGGGCTCGAACCCACGAACCATGAGCTCATGACCTGAGCTGAAGTTGGACGCTTAACCGACTGAGCCACCCAGGTGCCCCCCATCACAATTTTTTAATTCAGGGGGACTGGCAAGGTTCCTGCCTAGCTCTCCGGCAAAAGTCCCTCACCCCAAACTGTGTTCCTCCTGCAGGTACCCTGGTGCTTGGTGCCGGTCTCCTCTTCTCCCTGCGTTCTGTGCGTTCGGTGATGCTACGGGCTGGAGGGAAACAGGTGACCCTCACCACTCACGCCCCCTTTGGCTTGGGTGCCCGTTTCACCGTTCCTTTGAGCCACGTGTCGTGCATGGCCCACCGTGGTGAAGTCCCGGCCATGTTGCCTCTGAAGATCAAAGGCCGCCGCTTCTACTTCCTCCTGGACAAAGCTGGACATTTCCCCAACATGAAACTCTTTGACAACACTGTGGGTGCCTACCGCAGCTTGTGAAGAAACCGCCGCCGACGGCTCACCCCTCCCAGAGGCAAATAAAAACCGAACCTCGGGGATGGGGGTCCTCCAAGGGGGCCCAGGGTTCATTAACAACCAATAAAAGAGCAGTCGTCCCAAGGGCAGCTGACAGTACCCCTGACATTTGGTTCCATGTCTGTTTGGCTTTCAGTCCCATCCTCCGATCCACCTGCCTACAGTGCTTTCAACACCAAGAGCTCAGTACCAAGATGAAGGAAAAGAGTAATATAATATTTTGGTACAAAAACAGCTGTAGGAAGAGGGGTGGAGGGAGCCCATCGTCATGTTTCCCTCCTGGAGGGAAAAACGGGCTCCAGTATAAACGGGGCCATGTGGGGACAAGAGGATTGTAGGCACGTGGGCATGGAGTCTTTGCAGGAAGGATTTTGGGGTTACTCTTCAGGAATGGGAAAGGCGTGGCCCAAAGAGAGTATCTGTCTCAGAGCTCCATTCGGGGTCCCCCCGCTCCAGAGGCCGATGCGGCATGGCTTCGGACTTCCACTGCACCACCTGAAGCATCAAGACTGCACACCACAATCCCAGATTCACCCAGGAAGAGGTCTGCGGGAAACGGGAACAAGAGTGTGAGGAGTGTGGCCATCTGGAATCCAGTCCCACCCACATGCCGCCGTTCACTCGCTGCCAGGGTGAAGAGCCCTTCAGCCCCTCTCAGCCTCTCACTGGTGGGCACCCTGACGACTATAGATGCTTCTAGGAATCTGTGGATCCCTGGGTTTCCACCTAGTCTTTCATATCCCAGGACCTCACTTCAGCATCGTGTAGGTTGGAGTAAAACTTCAGAGCGGTTCCAGGGGGTGTCCACAGAACTTTCTGGGCTTTGGAGCAGCTGTGAAGTCAAAGAGACGGTGGTGAGAGGAGGGAGGATATACCCCAAACAACACCTGTGCCCGGGTGCCCTCTGAGATGAGAACGACTGAGAGGGGCAGAAAGGGAAGGCAGGCAGCCCCAGCCAGGCTTGCCGCCCTCTCCCATTACCTAATTGTAATGTTCAGGGAGACGATGGATGTGCAGAGAGAACGGGTGCCAAATCGAAGGATGCAGGCAGACACTAAGATCAAGAAGGTGGCTATAGCGGAGATGGCCAGTGCGATGCGGAGCCCTGTAGGGCCTCTGTGAGGAGGGAGAGAACAAGCCTTGTGGTCGGAATGAGACTCCCCCACCGCCCCCCACAGCTCAGCCCCCTGGCCCTCGGGGTAGGACAGTCACCTGTGGGAGTCCTCGATGCAGCTGCTGTAGACCCAGAAGAGCAGAAGCAGGAGGCAGTAGAGGGCCAGGAGGCCAGAGACCCCGGCCACAAAGTAGCAGAGGGATGGGGCCGAGGGTTGGGATAAGGCCAGGGAGGAGCCATTCAGGGCGGCCACACCATACAGGGGACAGTGGCCATGGAAGGAGCCCTGTGAAGAGAAGCTGCTAAGTCTACCTAGACTTCAGGTTAGAGCCTCAGTGCAGGCTCAGGGCAGGTGTGAGGGATCATCTGGGAGAGGGCCACCCTGGGAAGTTAGTCATGCGCTGTCAGTTCCTGTTTCTGGGCCGGTAGACTGATGGAGAGGGCCTGCTGGGGAAGTCAAACCTGCGGTGGCCAGAAGGATCAGGAAATAGGCGGTGGCTATAAAAGACAGTGAGCTTCAGAGATGCCTCACAAGTTCTGGTCTCCCCTCTGCAGAAGGCCTAGAGTAAAACCAGAACTTGTGTAACCTTCAGCTACCTCCGAGGTTTCCTAATCTGTAAAAAACCAAAGGCACGATCGTACCTACTTATTTATGGGGTAACTGAGCCTGTTTAGTAACATGATTGCCTGGCTGGGAGCAAGAAAAGCCTGTTTTGGGCGTTTTCTACCTCCTCATTTTTGTCACTCATTCACTGTGCTGCCATCGTGTGGAAGCTCAGTCACCTCGGCCACACTATGCCTTGTGTCCTGGCGTAGCTCAGCACAAGTGCCTGGTTTAAAAGGTGTAGGCAGGGCCCGGAAGGACTTCTGTTTCAGAACCAGGGTAAGGTGAGGCAGCCGTAGCCACGAGGCCGGGCTACGTGTGGTGCTGGAAGACACTCCGGAAAACCCGTCGCTTCGGCGAGGGTATGGCTCTGAAGCACGACGCGGGCGGGCGGGGCCTGTCGGCCTCACACGGGCGCCCGAGGGGCCTCCCCTGGCGCACAGCCTCCGGGGCGCAGCGCCGACGGGACCAGGACGGCCCCCTCTCTCCGCGCCGGGACCGGCCAGCCCGCCCCCGCCTACCCGACCCCAAGGCCGGCCCCGCCCCGCACCTGGGTCCGGGTCAGCGTCGCGGCCGCCACGGCCCCGCACAGGAAGGCCGCTGTGAAAAGCAAGAGCTCGAGGCGCTGCGACCAGGGAAGCGCCATTGCGCCCTCGCTACTAGGAAGCGCCACTGCGGGAGCCAACCGCCCAAGCCCCGCCTCGTCCGGCGCAACACACGAGCCCGGAGACGTCACTTCCGGCAGAGGGCTTTATTTACAAAGGCTGGGGCAAGGCGCGTGCGCGGCCGCTTCAGAGCGGCAGGTAGAGCGAGTAGTCCGAGAGCGCCCAGCGGCGGGCTGGGCGCCCGGTGCGGCCGATCATGGGCAGCTTCTGCACGTAGCGGGAGGCCGGGCTGGGTCCGTACGGCGCGGGGAAGGCGGTCTGGAAGAGGCGCCCGCGGCATCGCCTCCCGGCCTGCCGCCCGGCAATAATGAAGCGGAAGTGCGGGGCGCCGCGCGGGGCGAACCGGCTCTTCTGGAAGACGTCGCGGGTGCCGGCGCCGGGGCCCTGCTGCCGGGGCGCCCCCCGCGCCCGGTGCACGCGCGGCAGCGGCCTGCTCTCAGAGGCGGAGGGCGCGGAGGGCGCCGCGGGGCCGCCGCCCCGGGGGCTCTCGTCGCCCTGCGGGCTGACCATGGCGTTGGCCGTCAGCTGTGGCATCTTGCGCACAGAGTCCGGGGCGGCCGCCGGCTCCTTCTTGTCCCCGGGCGGCCGCGGAGTGGTGGGCGCGGGCTGACCCGTACCGAAGCGGATGGCCAAGCTGTCACCGAAGAAGGCGTACAGCTCCCGGTAGATGTCCGCCAGGGTCACCGACGGGGAAGGGTCCTCGGGCCCCGCGCCTCCCGGCGGCAGAGGGAGGACAGACCCGAAGCCTGGCTCGGCGCTGCCCCCGGACGGAGACTCCTGCAGGAGAAGGCTGTCCCAGGGCAGGTCGTCCGAGCGCCGGCACCCCCTGCCGCTCGGGCCCCTCTTGCCGGGCTCTGCCGCCTGGGCCTTCATCTTCAGCAGTCGCTCCACGGCCACCTGTGAGAGCAGAGGGGCTCGGAGAGGCAAGAACTAGGAGGAAGGTGGGCCCAGCGGGTTTTCCAAAGTTAGGGCAGGTGAGCCGCTGAGCTCACGCCAAGGGCGGCTAGAAGGGGCAGGCACTCACCAGAATGGCTCCGTAGACCTTGTGCCCGTCTGCTTTAACCTGGGCATTAGATACGGAATAATCGTCTAGCACAGCCTGCAGGTTTGTCCAGTAAGTGGACAGGTGTGGGTACAGGACTCGTTCTACGGCCTGGAAGGGAGAGAGGGAATGCAGTGAGCACTTCGTTGCTTATTGCCTCTCAAGTACCCTTTCCCATGGAAAGCGTCCTTTTACCTCTGATAGGAAACTCTCAGCTTGGCATATTCAGCCAACACTCATTAGGAACCCACGGTATGCCCAAGCCTTGGCTAAGCACTGGGAATGAAGGTCAGGTACAAAGACAATGTGAAGTGACCCTATTCTCACATCTAGGACAAGGGCTAGAGGGTAAAAGTAGTGGCCACTGAGTCAGTAGGCAAGTACTATTGCTTAAATGTAAACTGGGACTCCGTTCAAACACCTGCACAAAACCAAACAACCGATCAGAGACCTGGACTCTGGTTACATAATTTTAATCCTGTGATTAATTTTGAGGAAAGCAATTACGACTTCACAGAGGATGGGCCGCCTAATGGCTCAGTCAGTTAAGCATCCAACTCTTGATTTTGGCTCAGGGTCGTGAGACTGAGCCTGCTTAACATTCCCTCCCTCTCGGGGCACCTGGGGGGCTCAGTCAGTTAAGTGGCTGACTTCATCTCAGATCATGACCTCACTAGTTCTTGAGTTCAAGCCCCACATCAGGCTCTGTGCTGACGACTCAAAGCCTGGAGCCTGCTTTGGATTCTATGTCTCCCTCTCTCTCTGCCCCTCCCCTGCTCGTTCTCATTCTCTCTCTCTCTCAAAAAAATGAATAAACATTAAAAAAAAATTTTTTAAAGACCATTCCATCCCACTACCCTCACTCTTATACATTCTTAAGAAAGAAAGAAAGACTTCACAGAGGACATGATATACATTACAGGCTTTGATGCATTAAGGGTTCTTTGGTTAGGCATCCATAGCCTGAGAATTTGAAAATGTTAACAAGATCAAGTTCTGAGAAAAATAGAACTTAATGCTGACTCAACTATAAGAGCTTAAATAATTCTGTAGCTGTAGTAAATAAAGTATCTAACCATACACACATATACACACAACACAGTGCCAAAATTTACAAAGACAGTACAGATATTCAAGAAAAAGAGCATCTCAGTCTTATAAAAACAAAACAAGGGTGGGGCGCCTGGGTGGCTTAGTCGGTTAAGCGTCCGACTTTCGCTTAGGTCATGATCTCGCGGTTTGTGGGTTCGAGCCCCGCATCGGGCTCTGTGCTTACTGCCAGCTCAGAGCCTGGAGCCTGTTTCACAGTCTGCGTCTCCCTCTCTCTCTCTGACCCTCCCCTGTTAACGCTGTCTCTCTCTCTCTCCTAGAAATAAATAAAAATATTTAAAAACAAAACAAGGGAGTGCCTATGTAGCTCAATCTGCTAAGCGCCCTACTCTTGATTTTGGCTCAGGTCATGATCTCCCAGTTTGTGAGATTGAGCCCCGCATCAGGCTCCGTGCTGAACCTACTTGGAATTCGGATTCTCTCTCTCTCTCTCCCTCCCTTCTCTATTCTGCCCTGCCCCTGCTCATAGGCTCTGTCACTCTCTCTTAAAATACATATTAAAAAAAAAAAAAAATACTCCCGGGGCGCCTGGGTGGCTTAGGCGGTTAAGCATCCGACTTTCGCTTAGGTCATGATCTCGCGGTTCGTGGGTT